>NC_079193.1:380366987-380526987 GCF_029499605.1 Hyla sarda
ATACACGCATTTTAAGGAGTCATGCTGTACGCACGCTGATAGGATTCATGCCGTACACATCCTGGTAGGACCCATGTCGTACACACGCTCGTAGGATTTATGCTGTACATACGTTATAGGATTTTTGCTCTACACACGCTGGTAGGATTTATGCCGTACACACGTTTGTAGGATTCATGCTGCACACACGCTTGTAGGATTTATGCCGTACACACGTTTGTAGGATTCATGCTGCAAACACGCTTGTAGGATTTATGTCGTGCACATACGCTGGTTGGTTTTGTGCCGTACACACGCTGGTAGGATCCATGCTGCACATACGTTTGTAGGATTCTGCTGTACACCCGCTTGTGGGATTTATGCTGTACATACGTCTGTAGGATTCTGCGGTACACACGCTCGTGGGATTCAGGCTGCACACACGCTATAGATTCTCATAATTCATATGCTTGTAGATTTTACACTGTTCACACGCTCATAGGATTCATGCGGTACTTGTAGGACATACGTTCGTAGGGTTATATTGCATACCACACTTGTAGAGTCATACTGTGTACACGCTTGTAGGGTTTATATTGTACACAAGCTTGTAGAATTTATGCGGTACACTTGTAGGACTTTTAACCGTACACTTTCTCGTAGGACTTATATTGTACTCACGCTCATGCACGTTCGTAGGATTCATGCTGGTAACATTTATACGGTACACACGCTTGTACATGTTTGTAGGTTTCATCAGTTTCTTATTGTCCATACGCTAGTTGGATTTATTCTATACACACACTAGCAGGATTCATGCTGTACTTGTTGGGCGCATCCTGTACATATGCTAGCAGGGTCATACTATCTACACGCTTGTAGAGTTTATACTGTACACACGCTTGTAGGGTCATATCGTACACACGCTTGTAGGGTTTATACTGCACAAACGCTTGTAGGGTTCATACAGTACACACTTCTAGAATTATGCTGTACACCCGCTTATAGGATTCACACTGTACGCTCGCTTGTAGGATTATATGGTATATCCGCCTTTTAGGTTTCATACTGTACACTTGCTTGTAGGATTCATTCTGCACTCACGCTTGTGCATGTTGTAGGGTGCATGCTTGTGTATACCATACACACGCTTGTACATGCTTGTAGGATTGTGCTGCGTACATACTCGTAGAATTCATGCTGTACTCACCTGTAGGGTTTTTTCTGCAATACGCTCACTGGTAGGATATGCTGTACACACGCTTGTTGGATTCTTACTTTACACACGTTAGGATCATATTATACATTCGCTTGTAGCATTTATACTGTTCACTCGCTCGCATAATTTATACTGTATACTCGCTTGTAGGATTTGTTTTGTACACGCGCTTGTTGGGTTTTTCGGTTCACGCTCTTGTAGGTTATGCAGTGCATACGATTATAGCATACATACCGTACCCTTGCTCGTAGGTTTACGCTGCATACACGCTTGTACGCGCTTGCAGGGTTCATCCTACACACGCTCTTGTAGGAGCCATGTTGTACATTCACCCATAGGGATCATCACGTGTCCATACATTTGCTTAGCATTGGGGATATAGCTTGGTTCGGTGTGGTTGGTTTGGTTTGTCCGGGCCGATCGACGATGATAGTAGTCACATGTTGGGTGAGTCTCATCATCACCTTGCTGCATAAGGGGTTGCATTGCCGTTCATATTCATAGGTTGGTTGCAGTGGTAACCTTACACAGGTTTAAGTTGGTGATCACGTAGTCTTTGTGTTTACACATTGTTAGCACTCGGAGTTGTATATACGGGCATAGGGTTGTTCTCAGTCGAGGCTTTTCACGCCCATAGCTCACAGCGTACTTCCAACACGTAGCCTAGAATACTACGTGATATTTTCATTGATATCTAGTAGATGTCCCACATGCCATTTTATTCTATTTGCATTCATCGGGTTTTGCCACTTTTCCTTGCATCCAGCATAATACTTTCAAAACATATCTGTCAGGTATCCAGCATGTCATCGCATGGTTTTCCTCTAACAGGGCGCCATTGTTTGCTTTCCATTCCATGCCATCAATCTACCTTGTAGAGTGTACAAAGAGGGAGGTTGCCAGCCATCCAGCAGCCGTCAGCTCTAGCAGCTGACCTAGTTAGTTGGTCAGCTGTCGCTTAGGAAGTTCCCCGTCGGTACACCAGGACAGCTCATCGTTAGGACGCGCTGGCTTTCAGTTGTCATGATTTCCTAAGGTTAGGGGAATCGCATGCAGAGGCATGACCGTAGTTACAATAGCATTGTAGGGATTATATAATTACATGTTGAAAAGGGACGGCCAATGCTTTCAAAACGTTGGTTTGTAAATGTACTTGATAATATTATAGGGTTTTGCCCTCTTTTCCTCCAGGCATATTCTATACGCAGCAGTTATGGCACACCTCAGACTGCTTGGTTAGTTAGGGGTTGGTATTCAGCAGTAGTAGGGTAGGTAGGTACGCTTCTCGGGCAGGAGCGACGACCACAAATATATATATACACACAGCTCTGCACTATACACTGTATATACACACAGCTCTGCACTATACACTGTATATACACACAGCTCTGCACTATACACTGCATATATACAGCTCTGCACTATACACTGTATATACACACAGCTCAGCTATATACACTGTATATACACACAGCTCTGCACTATATACTGTATATACACACAGCTCTGCACTATACACTGTATATACACACAGCTGAGCTATATACATTGTATATACACACAGCTCTGCACTATACACTGTATATACACACAGCTCAGCACTATACACTGTATATACACACAGCTCTGCACTATACACTGTATATACACACAGCTCTGCACTATACACTGCATAGATACAGCTCTGCACTATACACTGTATATACACACAGCTCAGCTATATACACTGTATATACACACAGCTCTGCACTATATACTGTATATACACACAGCTCCGCACTATACACTGTATATACACACAGCTCAGCACTATACACTGTATATACACACAGCTCTGCACTATATACTGTATATACACACAGCTCTGCACTATACACTGTGTATATATATATATATATACAGCTCTGTGATATACACTGTATATACACACACAACTCTGCACTATACACTGTATACACACAGCTCTGCATTATACATTGTATATACACACAGCTCTGCACTACACAGTGTACACAGTGTATACACACAGCTCTGCACTATACACTGTATATATACACAGCTCACAACACCGTGCAGGACGTTTGGCATTTGCCATTTACCAAGATTGGCAAATTCGCCACTGGTGCCCTGTATCTGTATCGCCACTGGCGCGCTGTGCTCTTCACAGATGAAAGCAGGTTCACACTGAGCACATGTGACAGACGTGACAGAGTCTGGAGACGCTGTGGAGAACGTTCTGCTGCCTGCAACATCCTCCAGCATGACCGGTTTGGCAGTGGGTCAGTAATGGTGTGGGGTGGCATTTCTTTTTGGGGGGCCGCACAGCCCTTCATGTGCTTCCCAGAGGTAGCCTGACTGCCATTAGTTACCTAGATGAGATCCTTAGACCCCTTTTGAGACCATATGCTGGTGCGGTTGGCCCTGGGTTCCTCCTAATATAAGACAATGCTAGACCTCATGTGGCTGGAGTGTGTCAGCAGTTCCTACAAGAGGAAGGCATTGATGCTATGGACTGGCCGCCCGTTCCCCCCTGAATCCGATTGAGCACATCTGGGATGTCTCGCTCCATCCACAACAGACTTTCCAGGAGTTGGTGGATGCTTTAGTCCAGGTCTGGGAGGACATCCCTCAGGAGACCATCCTCCACCTCATCAGGAGCATGCCCAGGCGTTGTAGGGAGGTCATACGGGCACGTGGAGGCCACACACACTACTGAGCCTTATTGGGACTTGTATTAAGGACATTACATAAAGTGGGATCAGCCTGTAGTGGGATTTTCCACTGTGATTTTGAGTGTGACTCCATATCCAGACCTCCATGGGTTCATACATTTCATTTCCATTGATAATTTTTGTGTGATTTTGTTGTCACATTCAACTATGTAAAGAGGAAAGTATTTCATACGATTAGTTCATTCATTCAGATCTAGGACGTGTTATCTTAGTGTTCACTTTATTTTTTTGAGCAGTGTATATATACATCTTTACACTATATATTATATACACAGCTCTGAGACATATATTATATATATATACACACACACAGATCTGTACTTTATACTGATATACACACAGCTCTGCACTGTACACTTTATACACATCGCTCTGAACCATATACTATATATATATATATATATATATATATATATATATATATACAACTTTACCTTTACCCCATATACTATATGCACAGCTCTGAGAACGTGCAGGGAGTCAACCTGACAGAACTGTAGGAACATATCCTGTACTGGGACATCAGAAACCCCCCTACTTAAGTAAAGTCGCTCTCGACATCTGTCCTGGAAGGCTTTGAGGAGCGAAACGGCCATGGGGCCACATGCAGTCCTGGGGCATTGCAATTAACGTTCATTTCCAGGCTGATGTTGACAAAAATTATAATACTAGAGAATCTCTGTAGAGTCAATGTCCATACATGGAAGAAAAAACAGTCCAACCAGCTCACCCCGCCCGGACAGCTAGAGCACGGATCCCGGTGCTGGACGGCACCAAAGGCAAGAAGAAAAGGGAGAATGGAATCCAGCTCTTGATGCAATAAAACCATCTTTATTCAAAGGACATTGAAGGTTACACAGGAACAGGAAAGGTTACACGTTTCAAGCGCCAAGCGCTCTTAATCATACACCAAGCATAGGGAAGACACAAATATATATAGGTGAAGCAATCACATCTGAGCACAGGTGCTGTGGTCAAGTGGTATTAACTCCTTCCAAGCTCTCATAACATAAAATTGTATAACTGAACAATATCAGATTACATTTAAAAAACAGTAAATGTGAAAAGGGTTGGATAAAAGTATATAAAAAGAAGAAACATTTGGAATTAAGCTCTGAAACAGTCTTAGAGTCAGAAAATATACATGTACGATATATATACATTTTTGGAATTCAGTGTGCATATCATTGTAGACAGAAAACAGAAAGAAATACATCTACCGTATTTTTCGTCCTATAGGACGCACCGGCGTATAAGACGCACCCAATTTTTAGGGACAAAATCTAAAAAAATAAAGATTTTGAACCCAATAGTGGTCTTCAACCTGCGGACCTCCAGATGTTGCAAAACTACAACTCCCAGCATGCCCGGACAGCCGTTGGCTGTCCGGGCATGCTGGGAGTTGTAGTTTTGCAACATCTGGAGGTCCGCAGATTGAAGACCACTGCAGGAGGAGGTAATACTCACGTGTCCCCGCCGCTCCGGACCCGTCACCGCTGCCCTAGATGTCGCTCCATCGCTGTCGCTGTGTCCCCGTCGCTCCGGAACGTCTCTACTGCCGGCCGGGAATCCTCGCTCTCCGTCGCCGCCATCACGTCGTTACGCACGCCGACGCACGTACGCGACGACGTGATGACGAGGAAGGAGAGCGGCGGCCATACAGGGGATCCCTGAACGGAGAAGACACCGAGGAGGCAGGTAAGGTCCCCCCCGGTGTCCTGTAAGCACTAACCCGGCTATTAAGTCGGGCTGTTCGAGACCGCCGCGGTGAAATCGCGGCGGTCCCGAACAGCCCGACCAAACAGCCGGGTTAGTGTCACTTTCCCTTCAGACGCGGCGGTCAGCTTTGATCGCCGCGTCTGAAGGGTTAATACAGGACATCACCGCGATCGGTGATGTCCTGTATTAGCCGCGGGTCCCGGCCGTTGATGGCTGCAGGGACCGCCGCCATAGGGGTGTATTCGCCGTATAACACGCACCTACTTTTTCCCCCCAGTTTTGGGGAAGAAAAAGTGCGTCTTATACGGCGAAAAATACGGTAAATATTAGAGGTCACGGAAGTGTAGAATATGAGCAGGATGTGTCTTAGGTGGACAAAAAATGATGACATAAAGGCTAATAATGATAACAGTGACAATAAAAATAATATTAACAAGTATTCATAAAAAAAGTCCATACTATGACACATAGGAAAAAATACCCGGTTCCACAGCGCAGGCCACAAATTCAATCAGGAGATGATGATGAATGTATAAGATATTTTATTAGGCCAGGGTGCAACGCATTTCGGGGCTTGGGATCCCCTTCGTCAGGCAAATAGGCATCATAACATATCAGACAAACTGGTGCCCTTAAATAAAACCATTTTTTGGCGCCAAAATGAAGCTCCGCCCAATAGGCGTGGCCTCCATGAGCGGAATTAACATAGTGACATAAATGTATTGAAAAAACAACATAACGAAGTACATATACATTAAAAGACAATCTCATATACAGAATGGAAATACCTGGAGCGCATATGAAACAAACTCTACGCCCCAGGAGAGCGTGCATCTCCGAGCTAGCAGCGCCTGCGCCAACTCCCGATGATACTGATGATGACGGCCGGAGGAAGACAGCGCATGTGCTCGCTCGCACGTGCAGAGAGAGACACACGGCGCCCGAGCGCACGCGCACTGGAGTCGGACTCAGTCCTATGAGGAGCTCTGCTTTTTGTTTTTAGATTTATGAAATACTATGACACATAGAACTCAAAAGCATAAATGCATAAACCAATAATCTCTAAATGTATGCAGAAAAAAAGATAGCCCAATTATACTCCAAGCAATACATAGATGTGGAGGGGGGCTGCCTCCTTTATAAACACACTATCCCTGCCTTCCCTACACATGGATGACTTGTCTATCCTCAATGCCCCTATCTCTATGGAGGAGATAGAATCGACAATTACCAACTTGAAAAACCAGAAGGCTCCGGGTCCAGACGGATATTCTGGAGAGTTCTTTAAAATCTTAAAAGATAAACTTAGTTTACCCTTGCAAAATGTTTATAATACTATTCTATCCACAGGTCATTTGCCGCAATCGAGCAACATGGCTTATATAAAGGTTTTACATAATCAATGTTAATGTTCGCTAATCAATGTGGATATAAAAATTCTAGCTAAGCTGCTAGCAGATAGATTAGCTTTGGTCATGCACACACTAATTGGACCCCACCAGGTAGGCTTTATTAAAAATAGAGCTGCAGTTTATAATATTAGGACTGTTCTGGCGGTGCAGGGAGCGGTTACTTCACAGCCTTACTCCAGCCAGGTCCCGGCTTTGCTAGCATTGGATGCGGAAAAAGCATTTGACCGTGTTGACTGGGCCTGGCTGGACATGGTATTAGACAAAGCTGGCATCCAGGGACAATTTAGATCCTTTTTAAGGGCATTCTATTCTGCCCCGGTGTCTAGGGTACATTTGCCAGGTTTTCTCTCTGCTCCTTTCCCCCTCCAGCGAGGTACAAGACAAGGATGTCCCTTATCGCCCCTCCTTTTCAATTTAACTTTGGAGCCATTGGCACAATATTTCTTACAGACCCAGGTGTATCAGGGGATTAGAGTGGGATCCACAGAGGTAAAAGTTAGCTGCTTTGCAGACGACACATTGTTGTATTTGAGTCAGCTGACGACACAACTGGGAGGGGTCTTTAGGGCTCTAGATATGTTTGGGTCGTACTCGGGTTACAGAGTTAATGTGGACAAATGTCAATTATTGTTCTTGGGGAATACCCCATCGTTGCCTCTGCAGGTTCCGTCAGTCCAGGTGGCCAGACAACATATCACCTATCTCGGGATTAAGATTGGACGTACCCCCCTGTCACTTTATAACTTAAATTATCCCCCACTCATTAACAAAATAGACAGGGAACTGCAACGCTGGAGCAAGCTGCCTTTGTCCCTCTCAGGTAGAACACAGCTCATAAAGATGATGAGTTTCTCTAAACTCTTATATATGTTACAGACGATTCCACTGCTTCTACGACATGTTGATGTCAGGAAATTGCAAGCCATCTTTACGAAATTTATTTGGTCCAATAAAAGGCCTAGGGTAGCGTATGACACTCTGTGTTTGGCGAAGGGGTTGGGGGGGATTACGTATTCCGAATATACGTCTATATAATTTAGCGGCCGTTTTTCGCCATGTGCGGGACTGGATATTTGACACATCTTATTTTTCAAATACCAAATTGGAGGAGCAGTTATGTCCTATAGATAATCTCAGAATACTATTTCATCTCCCCTACAGAGATATCCCATCTCAGATAAGGAAAAACGTTTTATTTAGTGATACTCTGGCCACCTGGAAGACGTTGAGAAAATCATATGGACTACCGTGGTGCCTCTCTAGATTCTATAGTTTATGGCATGCACCAGCGTTGAAACATTGCTTCAGTAACCCGGTTCGTAGGATATGGGAGGACAGACATATAATTTCCTTTGGGGATTTTCTTGACAATAGAGATGGGATTCTTTTAAGTTGGGAGGCCTTTAGAGAGAAATATGCTCTTCCAAACTCACATCATTGGTTCTATAATCAGCTATGTTCATATTTTGGCAGTCTGGTCCGAAGCTATAGATCAGTAGAAAAACGAGGGAAATTTTGCACACTCATGGGTACCTCCGCAAGTCATAAATCCTTATCACTCATCTACACAAACATCAGGGATGTAGTGTTAAGAGGGGCGGAAGAGAAGGCGCTTGTAAAATGGTCTACCCACATTGATGACCCGGATTTACAGTCCCATATACGTGAAGGTCTTTTAGCGGTAGGCAATTCTACTCCGAGTTCACAGCTTCAAGAAATACACTGGCGTATCATTCATAAGGCAACATATGCATTCAACTGGAAAGGCACTCCCCCTCCCCCTCCGTATTTGGACCATTGTCCCACATGTCACTTACCCAGAGCAGATTTGTGGCATTGCCTATGGGAGTGCCCACGAGTGCGTGAATTATGGAACGAAGTCAGGTCATTAATTCTCACAGTTTGGAGCCTTAGGCTCCCTCCCACACCGGAGCCATATCTATTTCATTATTTACCTACACGAGAATCTAATCCTCCAGACAGAGGAAAACTGACTAAGAGCATACATATCTTACTTTTGGTCACCAAGCTGTGCCTACTTAGACATTGGCTTACTCCCACGCTCCCTACTATAGCTGAAATACTGAAGAAACTGCACTGTATAGTACATAGGGAATTATTACTAGCTATACGGAATTCTGAGTTGCACGCTAAAAAGTTCTTTCAGAAATGGAGGGCCTATTTACACTATCTACCAGACGAGAGTGAGCGACACAGGATAGTGACATATTTTGCATCTACCACATGGTACATCCTGGAACTTTTGAAGGGAACATTGGGGAATCTAGCTCTCCCACCTGATAAGCTTGCTGGTAATGTCACACACTGAAATATGAGCGGTATGCTAATCTATGATGTATATGAATATCAGCATACGACATAGATGTTCTTTTGTATTCATGCATTCTCTTTTTCACATTATGTGGGGAAATATGTTTTGCCTCTTTTTTATTTTTTTCTTCTGTTTTTGTTGTTGATTGATAGCATTGCTATGTTAAAAAGCACTATATTGGAAAATGCAGAAGTTTCATACAGAAGGTTGATGTCGTTGCTAAATACGAGTGACAACCACGGATTCTCTGTCATGAAGTTTTGTACAAATCCTTGTATGTTGTTCCAGTGTCTTATACTGTATGCTTCTGAGAATAAAAACTTTATTTAAAAAAAAAAAAAAAAAAAAAAAGCCCAGATGATTAGGAGCAATACTGGTCATAATTTGATAAATGAAGACACAAAGTATTATAAGAAATATAATTTTTCCATAATTAATAATGTAATATGACATCTTGTCGTCTATTTAGTCCCAAAGGCACACGAGTTGAGAGTTTCAAGATCCAGAATATTTCTCGGTTGAGGAGTTTCTGTCTATGATCTCCTCTTCTGGATGGATTGACTCTCTCAATGGAAGAACATTGAAGAGAAGAAAAACTGCCTTGGTGGATCTTTGCACAATGTTTAGAAACTGCAGATACATTTTTAGAAGAGAAATGAGGAATATCAGAAAGATGCTTACGTAGCCTCACCTTCAACGGGTTGGTCGTACAGCCAACGTATTGTAGTCGGCAAGAAATGCATGAAACCAGATAAACCACATAAGTAGTATTGCAATTGATATATTGTTTAATAGAGAAAGTATTGTTGTTGGCAAAAGATGTGAATGATCTGGTGACATGCATGATCGTACAGCAGATACACAGATTGTGTCCACATCTGTACGATCCTGGGTAGGACAACCACATTGAAGGTGAGGGACGAGAGCTAAAAAACAAACTTAGGAAAACTTTTTGGCCGATGGTGGGTGCGCGTTTAGCTATGAATCGGTATCCTGACTGTTTTATGGAGTGGAAAGAGGATCAGATAAAATCATATGCATATGTGAATCTATAATTTTGCATATAGAGGAAAAATCCGTGCTTTAAGGGGTAGTAAAGATAACAGGAGAAGAACTAGTAATGACTGTGTTGGTAGTAATTGTTTTATGTCCATGCAGTAGCTCTGATCGTTTTTTTTGATAAGCAATTATTTTAGCCCTGTCGAGGGTCCAACGTGGATAATCCCTGGACAACAAACATTTTTGTATAGAGTCAACTTCTTGAAGGAAATCCACATCAGTTGTACAGTTCCTGCGTGCCCGAATCATCTCACCCACTGGCAGGTTTTTAGTGACATGCGGTGGGGGACATGAGCGGGCACACAGGATCGAATTGACTGCTGTGCTTTTACGAAATGTGGTAGAAAAAATAATTTTAGTGGTGGGATCCCCTTTTAAATTTAAATCCAAAAAAGAGAAACCATATGATCATAATGAGTGACTGTAAAACGTAAATTACAGGTATTAGAATTAAGGTATGATGAAAAATCTGGCACGGTCGCCACACCGGGACCCCATATGAATATGAGGTCGTCGATGTAGCGACCGTACCAGATAAGTCTGTCAATGAACGGATTATTGGGGGAAAACAAATAAACTGATTCCCACCAGCACATAAAAATATTAGCTAATGAGGGAGAGAATTTTGACCCCATTGAAGCTCCTGTAATTTGAAGGAAAAATAAATAAAATTATGTTCCAACAGAAAAGTAAATGTAATACACAAAAATTGACATAATTCTGTAGAGTATGATGAGTAAACCGTTAAGAACTACTGCAAGTCAACGATGGCCAAATTATGTGGGATAATAGAATAGAGAGACGTGACGTCAGCAGAGATCCAGGAATAGTCATGGTGCCACTCAACTCCCTCAAGTTGACACAAAAGGTGTTTAGTGTCCTGGAAATAAGCTGGGATTTGAGGTATAAGAGGTTGAAGATATGTATCTACCCAGGCACATAGATTTTCGTTAAGTGAACCAATACTGGCACAATTGGCCTACAGGGAGGAGGAAAACAGAGCTTGTGAATCTTGGGAAGAGAATGAAATATAGGAATAATGGGATGTTCTACCAATATAAATTCAGCTTCTCTAGATGAATAAAAGCCACTCGCTCTCCCAAGATTCACAAGCTCTGTAAGTTTCTGTCTGAATATAGGTGTGGGATCAGACTGTAAGATACGATAAGTATCAGAGTCTGACAGCATCTCCACATTAATGAGTCGATATAAACCTTTATCAAGAATAACGACAGCGCCGCCTTTGTCGGCCTGTCGGATAATAATATTGTCCGCTGTAGACAGGCTGTCTAGAGCATCTCTTTCCTAACGGGTTAAATAGAATTTAGTACAGGACTTAGAATTAGCCAAATTGGTAAGATCGTGTTCGACTGCCTCCTGGAAGGAGTCCAGAACAGAAGTTCTGGAAGATACAGAATAAAAGTTCTTATTATTAGTTTTGAATACAGGACTTCCGCCAGGGGTGTCAAAAACACGATCTTGTAACTGGTCTAAATGTGAGACCACCATCAGGTCCTGAAAGGAAAAATTAGTGCATTTGGTAATAGATTCATGTTCAGACTGTGCGTTTTCTTTACTACCCCTTACAGCATGGATTTCTTCTCTATATGCAAAATTATACATTCACATATGCATATGATTTTATCTGATCCTCTTTTCCACTCTATAAAACAGTCAGGATACCGATGCATAGCTAAACGGGCACCCACCATCGGCCCAAAAGTCTCCCCAAGTTTGTTTTTTATCTCTCGTCCCTCACCTTCAACGTGGTTGTCCTACCCAGGATCGTACAGATGTGGACACAATCGGTGTATCTGCTGTACGGTCATGCATGTCACCAGATCATTCACATCTTTTGCCAACAACAATACTTTCTCTATTAAACAATATATCTGGTTTCATGCATTTCTTGCCGACTACAATACGTTGGCTGTACGACCAACCCGTTGAAGGTGAGGCTACGTAAGCATCTTTCTGATATTCCTCATTTCTCTTCTAAAAATGTATCTGCAGTTTCTAAATATTGTGCAGAGATTCACCAAGGCAGTTTTTCTTCTCTTCAATGTTCTGCCATTGAGAGAGTCAATCCATCCAGAAGAGGAGGAGATCATAGACAGAAACTCCTCAACCGAGAAATATTCTGGATCTTGAAACTCTTAACTCGTGTGCCTTTGGGACTAAATAGACGACAAGATGTCATATTACATTATTAATAATGGAAAAATTATAGTTCTCATACTTTGTGTATTAATTTATCAAATTATGACCAGTCATCTATTGCTCCCAATCATGCGGGTTATCTGTTTTTCTGCATACATTTAGAGGTTATTGGTTTATGCATTTATGCTTTTGAGTTCTATGTGTCATAGTATGGACTTTTTTATGAATACTTGTTATATTTTTATTGTCACTGTTATCATTATTACCCTTTAGGTCATCATTTTTTTGTCCACCTTGACACATCCTGCTCATATTCTACACTTCCATGACCTCTAATATTTATATGTATTTCTTTCGGTTTTCTGTCTACAATGATATGCACACTGAATTCCAAAAATGTAATATATCGTACATGTATATTTTCTGACTCAGACTGTTTCAGAGCTTATTTCCAAATGTTTCTTCTTTTTATAAGCTTTTATCCAACCCTTCTCACATTTACTGTTTTTTAAATGTAATCTGATATTGTTCAGTTATACAATTTTATGTTATGAGAGCTTGGAAGGAGTTAATACCACCTGACCACAGCACCTGTGCTCAGATGTGATTGCTCCACCTATATATATTTTTGTCTTCCCTATGCTTTGCGTATGATTAAGAGCGCTTGGCGCTTGAAACGCGCAACCTTTCCTGTTCCTGACTATGACGGTTTTGTTGCATCAAGAGCTGGATTCCATTCTCCCTTTTTTAATGTCCATACATGGTCTGATAAATTGTATAACTGAATAACCTTAGGATTACTGGTTGATAAGGACTATGTATAACAATGACAACATACCTATGACTATAGTATAAACATGACTTATGGACTATGACTATGCATATTATGACATTTGACTATGACTATGCATATTACAACACTTTATACACATGACTAAGACATGACACTGGCGGATTGGTTTGCCGAAGGCTTTCTGCCCAATGCCTTGGCTACTGGTGTCCCGTGGCATTACACACTTCTCCCCAGAACACTAGTTATATAGACATTTATTAGATAACATTAGACATTTACCTTTGACTTTTGAATTACGTGCTTTGTGGGAACAGGAATACCTTCTGGCCAGCAAAGTATCCGGAGTACGTTGACACAAGAAATTACATTGGACGTATGCAACATAAAACACTCAAACATTTGAATGGACAGTGATGTAGTGAGTTCTACAGCCCTAATGTCCATTAGATATGTGTACATGACTTTGTGTACTTATGGACTATGTGTAGTACACAACTTTAATCTACATTAAATCTTAACTGTACATGATGTTGGCGATGGGGTGAAATGTTGCTTCTCCTGACTGTTCAGGATACCTCCTGCACAGAAAACTGCCAGACACCAGAAAACAGGGTACACCATGACTTTTGGTGTACAACAAATTATATACATTTTATTGTACTACAACCATTTTAGTACGGAAACACAAATACGTCCCTTGTGTAGAAAGGTGAGCAAAAATATATTACTCTGACAATATGTACACAGATGTCTATGTATCGCTCAGTAGTCCAGATACACTATAGAGTTCAGGTTCTGTCAGGTTACTGAGAATCACGGCCATAGCCGGGCACAACACTTACAAAATCGGTTACCATAAAACTTTCTTGACAAGTTCGTCAGGCATTGTACTTCAACGTTGCTTGTAAACCTGCAACAACATAGGTTGTGCTTGCACACAGAAGTCAGTTAGTCTTACGACCAAGTTTGGCAAAGTTACTGTACATTTCTTTTACATATGTACTCTTACATTCCAACCTTGCCGGTCAGACTGTTTTCTAGGCTGGGACATATAACTAGAACTGCGAGACTGGGCCCCCTCCATGGGATTGACAAGTTTGTTCAATGGGACAAACGGTATTCAGTGATGGTCGGACTCAAGTTGACCACCACTTGTACAGCAGCAGCTTGTGCCACTGGGGGAATGACAGTTGGTGCCTGTTGGGCCGGCCAAACCTCCACACCAGCTGGAGTAGGCCTGGGCACATCTGTTGATGTCTGCGAACCTGGCCAAACCTCTGTTTTCAGCATCTTGAGTTTTCAGACATAGACATCATGCAAGGATAAATAAAGTAGCAGGCCTTTTCAATGTCTTGGCCTATGCTGTCTGGGATCAGTTTATCAAATTCCCTAGTCATTTGTTCACACCTTTTGGGTCATGATTTTCATCATCTTAGTGCGAATCTGATGGACTTGTTGATGCTGGGCATAAGATGCCTTACTGATCTGATTGTTGTGCGCCTTGATGGACCCAACACAGAGACGGAGAAGGTAGCCATCTGTAGTATCTTCATCCACATGCACTTTAATTCGGGTCCTCTGTTTGGTTACAACTGGGCCCTCCTGCAACCTGGGGAGTACTGGCCTTTTAGGGGACGTTCACACATGTGTATTTTTGCTACAGATCTGCTGCAGACTTGCTACTGCAGATTGTGCTGCCCATTGACTTCAATTGGCAGCAAAATCTGCTGAAGCAAATCTGCAGCAAAAATATGCACATGTGAACGCACCTTTAAGATGCTTTGGGAGATGCTGCAGCGGCTTAGTCTGACTGGGCTGAGATACCCTGGGTGGCGATTCCCCACATACTGGCAAGTACCCGGAAACAGTGCTGGGCACTAAGGGGTTAATGTGACTCGCCACCGGTACCGGATACTTACTTGCGATCGTTGGTGTCTGCGAAGTCTGCCCTGAAGCAGTTAATTGCACAGAATTCGCGGAGCCGGACGCAGCCACCGGGATTCGCAACACGGCTGTGCCCAGGGAATTCCTGTCTTTGTCCCTTCGGCAACGGGCTCCAGTAAAATGGCCTCTGGGAGGAACTGTGTCATCAGCAGGGCCTGGGACTGGAAGTGACTCAGCAGCGCATCCTCTTCTTACGCCCCTCCGGAAACAAGGGGCGGACCTTTCAAGTTCCACTTAGTACTAGGAACAGCGACGTGACTTCAGTGGCCAGGGGCGGGACGTTCACCAGCACGGGACATTTCCGTGCATTTCTCTACCAGCAGATTAACCCTCTCAGATACAATGGCAGACATTTTAGCACGTAACATTGCTTCATTACGAATCTTGCACATAATGTTCACGACTTCAAAGTTATTCTCAACAACAGATAATGGACTCCTTTTCACCTCCCCTACTATTTTACCAGTGCCTTTAGTAAAAACACATTACATTCAGAACAGCCCTGTATACTTTTCTGGTGCAAATTTCTTCTCATCGGCATGCGATTCTTCTTGGACACAGTTCAGACTAGGGGGGGAGGACTTGTGGCTTTGTGGCATATGGCACACACCCGAATCCTGTTTGTGACGCCAAAGATTGTGGTGAGCCATGGGGTGCGAGGTGAGGTGTAAGGGGCAGATGGTGTTGCCCAGGGGTAGATGGTATTAACCCCTTTGTGTTCGTGATGCCAGGGCGTGGTTTGCCTATGTGACCACCAGAAGATACTACCGCTAGTCCTACGTTAGGCAGGGCAAATAATAGTCCAAGGCCAGGTTAAGGTTAATGGTAACTTTTACTGAGTTAGACTCATGGTACAGTCTATACAGCTCGGCCAGGATCCCAGAGAGGTGACCAGTAACACAGGGGATCTCGCAGCTTGCTGGGACTTGCAGTGACTTGAGAGACTACAGTGGGGATCAAAAGTTTGGGCACCCCAGGTAAAAATTTGTATTAATGTGCATAAAGAAACCAAGAAAAGATGGAAAAATCTCCAAAAGGCATCAAATTACAGATTAGACATTCTTATAATATGCCCACAAAAGTTAGATTTTATTTCCATCATTTACACTTTCAAAATAACAGAAAACAAAAAAATGGCGTCTGCAAAAGTTTGTGCCCCCTGCAGAGTTAATATCTTGTACATCCCCCTTTGGCAAGTATCACAGCTTGTAAACGCTTTTTGTAGCCAGCCAAGAGTCTTTCAATTCTTGTTTGAGGTATCTTTGCCCATTCTTCCTTACAAAAGTCTTCCAGTTCTTTGAGATTTCTGGGCTGTCTGTCACGCACTGCTCTTTTAAGGTCTATTTATAGATTTTCAATTTCGTTGAGATCAGGAGATTGTGAAGGCCATGGCAAAACCTTCAGTTTACGCCTCTTGTTGTAATCCCCCTTGGATTTCGAGGTGTGTTTAGGATCATTATCCATTTGTAGAAGCCATCCTCTATTTAACTTCAGCTTTTTCACAGATGGCATCAAGTTAACATCCAAAATTTGCTGAAATTTTATTGAATCCATTTTTCCTTCTACTCGTGATATGTTCCCTGTGCCACTGGCTGCAATACAACCCCAAAGCATGATTGATCCACCCCCATGCTTAAAAGTTGGACAGAGGTTCTTTTCATTAAATTCTGTTCCCCTTCTTCTCCAAATGTACCTTTGCTCATTCCGGCCAAAAAGTTCAATTTTAACCTCATTGGTCCACAGAACTTGTTTCCAAAATGCATCAGGCTTGTCTATATGTTCATTTGCAAAGTTCAAATGCTGATTTTTGTGGTGAGGATGTAGAAGAGGCTTTCTTCTGATGACTCTTCCATGAAGACCATATTTGTGCAAGTATCTCTTTATAGTGGAATAGTGTACCACAACTCCAGTGTCTGCCAGGTCTTTCTGCAGGGATTGTGCAGTCAAACGTGGGTTTTGAATTGTTTTGCTCACAATCCTGCGAGCTGTTCTGTCGGATATTTTCTTGGTCTTCCAGATCTTGCTTTAACTTCCACTGTTCCTGATGACTGCCATTTCTTAATTACATTCCGAATAGAGGATATTGACATCTGAAAACGTTTTGCTATCTTCTTATAGCCTTCTCCAGCTTTGTGAGCGTCAACTATTTTCAGTTTCAGATTTCTAGACAACTGCTTAGAAGAACCCATGGTGCTGATTGTTGGGGCAAGGTCAGATGAGTCTGGACATTTAAAACCTTTGAGATTGACATCACCTGGTCTTCCCAGATGATGATTGAGAACAATCCATGACACTGGCAGGTCTCAGCTTTGCAAAGGGGGCAGTGCATGCTATAAATTCTGCAGGGTGCCCAAACTTTTGCAGACGCCATTTTTTTTTGTTTTCTGTTATTTTAAAAGTGTAAATGATGGAAATAAAATCTAACTTTTGTTGACATATTATAAGAATGTCTAATCTGTAATTGTATGCCTTTTGGAGAATTTTCCATCTTTCCTTGGCTTCTTTAAGCACATTAATACAAATGTTTACCTGGGGTGCCCAAACTTTTGATCCCCCCTGTATAGGTGCAGGCCACGCTGACTACAATTGACTTTACTTGACTAAAGATGATGACAGCAGATAAAGACTTGACTTACTGACTTGTGGCTGCAATTTAGGTTGAGGCCTCCAGATGTGCTGGACACTGACCCTGAGATGTCTGGACTTGACCTCAGCAGAAAGTGAAACACACGAGAGAGATTGTAGTACCTCCCCCTCTTATATATAGGGGGCCTGAGCAAGGAGCCCATAGGCTAACTGCGGGCCACCTGGTGCTCTCTGGATAACAAACATATGACTTACACATGTGACAAACATCATCATGTGACCCACTTCAAAGGTCCTTTGCACTTAATATACAACCTATTCACTATTTTTTTTTAGAAAATACTCACACGCATAAGTTCTATGATAAGCGCAATATTAATAAATTAAAGGGTTATAAAAGGCATTGGATTATTAAGACGACTGTCATGTATCGATGCCCATCTAGGCCTTCTGTATTTACCTATATACTTATATCTTTATTATAAGATCACATATGGCCCTGCAACCTGGTGATGCATGTGTTACAAATTTTATACATGATGGAAACTCTCTTATAAGATACTATATGAATATGAGAGGATATGGGTATGTGCATATGCAAGGATGCAGGAGAATGCTATCATATGTACTATGTTGTATTGAGTCAAATTAGCATCTAAGCTATGTAAAACAGCATTCCCATACACACATAGAGTAGTAACAAGACGTATTTCCTAAAAAGGATGCTCTATGTAGAAATGGACATATGCTTATAGCTATAGGGAGGTGAACTGTGATGCGCATGCGTGTTGAAAGGGAATTTCGTTATGCGTTAGATTGGCGTATATAGGCTGTAGAGTTATGAGTTGTGGTGCGCATGCACATGAATGGGGTATGTAGTTGGTGCTATGTGATTGGTGTATGATGCTGTGTGTGTGTGTGGAGAGGCGCGCAGGTGCAGTAACATGGGATGGTGATGTAGGAGAGAGACTCTTAGCCGAAGATATGAAGTGTATTCTGCGCATGCGCGGGTAGTTTGTGGAGTGCAGCTGTGAGAGAGTGACAGAGCGGATGTGGATCATGGAGCGGATGTAATCCTCTCTGTACCCGGAAGTACAAGCGGGCGAATGCCCGGGTAAGGGATACAACGGACAAACAGCTAACTCCTTCACAATAATTAAGTTAATTATGTTTGGTATATTCAGCAGACATTTAATCAGAGGCACAACACCCCTGAGGAAGTTGCTGACGGGCAACGGAATGCGTGGGGTCTCTAGGGGGGCACCTGCCTGGCTACTCCTCCATCTATTGTCCTTTACCGCTTATCCCCTGTGTCATTTTTGAAAGATATTCAGGTTGTGTATAAGCTATTACTGTGGGGTTAGGACTGTATTGGTATAATATTTTTGTAACATGATAGGCTTGTAACCTATTTACTTGTGGAGGCAGGTGCCCTGGGTCGGGTTCCCCCTTTTCATAGGGGGTCCCCCCTTGTTAGTGCGGTGGCCATTTTTCGGCCTTTCAATTGATTTTAACTGTATTGTCTGCATTTTGTATATACTTATGTGCAATAAAGATAATAATTTTTTTTAATTATGCACATATCTGACTACATGAGAGAGGTATACAGACAGATTCAGGATTTGGAGGTTTATAAATGTGTGAATCATGATCCTAAACATATGGTGGAGCGGAGAATGAAAACTCTTGTCAATCACGCTCTAGCAATTGATGTCATTGACGAGGACCTACACACTTTTTTGTTACCTAAACACCCCAGGACCCCAATGATAAACATGCTGCCCAAGATTCAAAAGAGTCTTAACAACCCACCAGGATGACCCAAAGTGTCGGGCCAAGACTTGATTCTCAGCCCGGCAGCTATTTATGTTGATAAGATTCTCCGGGAATATGCTGTAAGTGCCTCATCATATATCCAAGACACGTCGAATTTCTTGGTGAAACTGAGAGAGATTAAGCCCCCTACGTATTGCATATTAGTCTCATTTGCCGTGGTGAGTTTGTATACCTCTATCAGTCATGATAGGGGGATACAGAGCATCACCTAAGTATTGAACAACAGTTCACACTCTGCAGATTGCCAAGAATTCATTCTCAGTTTAGTTGAGATCATTTTGACATGTAATAATTTTTTATGTGAGGACAGGTACTATATGCAATTAAGGGGTACAGCTATGGGGTCTAATATGGCCCCAACATATGCCAATATTGTTATGGCTGACATGGAGGAGTCATCTATATATACGTTAAACCACTTTGACAAAGTGTTAAGGTGGTGGCGTTATATAGATGACATTTTCATGATCTGGAGTGGTACGGAGGAGGAATTAAACATCTTCACTAACTTGAATGACATAGATGGTGACATCAAATTCACCATGGTGGCATTCAGGACTGGAATCCAGTTCTTGGACACCTAGGGGAGTGTGGAGAATGGCAAGTTTGTGACTGACTTATTTGTCAAGCCGACAGATAGAAATAACCTTCTGCACATCCGAGGGGTATGGTAAAGTCGCTACCATATAGTCAGTTTCTCAGGGTGAAGAGGATAGTTTGCAGCAAGAGGTTACCCAAGACAAGTAGTGCACTTACATAAACGCAGGGTGATTTCATTAAAGAGAGACAACATTTTAAAACCAATTATTTCCAACGAGAATGTGACTAGACGTATACCCTTTGTGTCTACGTATACTCCCATGAGTGACAAGAACAGACAGAGTATATGTGGACACTGAAGTGTTCTCACCCATTCTTTTGAAAACATTCTGGAGTTGGCAATATCTCCTATTTTGGCATACAGAAGAGCTCCAAATCTTAGAGACAAGTTGGTCCGTACGGATTTGTTTACAGACAAAAATATAGCTACCACATTGAAACCTGGTTGTTATCCAGGTATGAATTGTGAGAACTGTAGGTTAATAATTAAGGGAAATATTTTTAAACATGAAGTGTCTGGTAGGGAATATAGAATACACCATCATGTCACCTGTAAATCCGGTTAGGTCATTTATGTTCTAATTTGTCCATGTCCTATGATCTATACTGGCGAGATAACCACTGCTTGTAAATTCCGACTCAATAATCATAAGTCTACTATACGGACAGGTAAGACTGAATTCCCAGTCCCTAGGCACTTTTCCGAATGTGGTCACATTGTGGACCAACTGACATTTATGATTATTGATCATGTACCCCGACCCAGACGGGGGGGGGGGGGGGGGGGGAGACAGGGAAAAAAATTCTCATGAAAGGTGAACTTGTTTGGATTGATAAATTATGTGCTTTACAACCTGTAAATTGAAATATTGATTGAATATTGATTTTTCAATTAAACCATATGGGGGAGATTTATCAAAACCTGTCCAGAGGAAAAGTTGCCCATAGCAACCAATCAGATGTCTCCTTTCATTTTTAACAAGGCCCCTGCAAAATGAAAGAAGCAATCTGATTGGTTGCTATGGGCAACTCAGCAACTTTTCTTCTGGACAGGTTTTGATAAATCTCCCCCTATATGTTTAATATTATGAAGTATCGTGCCAAGTGACTTGATCCTGATGGGTCGAGATTGTTATTTATTCATCTGTATATAGTATGTATACACTTTTTCTTTTTTGTCTTCTGACACTTATAGTTTTTTTCCCACAGTGTATTTGGGACACATTATGAACATTATATTTATTTGGAACCCCAAAGGATACTCTACAGCACGAGTGCATAATCCGCTGAAGCTCAAGAAGACTACATTGTGAGAATTTATAAGTCAATGTTTTTCTTGGAAGACATAGGACCATTTGCCACATTAAGCTCAATTATTTTTGTTTCTATCGCATGCCCAATAAATAATTTTTTCTGAACATGAATATGGTTGTTGTATAACTGGATGGCTTCTTTTAGGGTCATTGTGGATCAACATGTCTCCCTAGTTGTAGATTATTTGTTTTTTATTGAGAGTCCCTAACTAATGTGGATATGGTTCTGTACATCACGGGTCATGTAGTGTTATATACATTGCATGAATGTGCCAAGTGTGATTGTGAGTGGGCTACACATGTGGTTGTGTTGTGGTGGGGGAGTGACAGGTCATCGGTGCCTTCTCCACCACATCCACCTTTGTGGTACGCCTACTAGATTTTCAGGTGGCACAGGCTGGGTAGTGTTTTGTACATCCCCTGATGTCCATGACAATGTATGTCACAGGCTGTGATGTATTATAGATACCTCACCGATAGGACCAAATTTATGTATGCATGTGACCTTTATTACTGGGGGATTCACCTGAAAACCTAAATGAATTAACACATTGCTTTTCTGATTAGTATGGGGGATGTTTCGTTGTTTCCCAACGACCTGGGATCATTATTAAGAAGTTGCCAGTTATTGCTCTATGTTCTTAAGAAGTGGGCTTCGAAGGTATTTTTCCCATATCCAAGATGGGCGTATACATGGGGGAATACATACGGCGCATGCGCTGATGCCGAAGTATGAGTTCTCCCATTGCCTGACCGCTGACTTGGATATGTGAGTGCTGGACGCATGCGCGAGCGATTGTGTTGTCGCCTGGTCCTCTGCAGTCGTGGTATAACATCGCGAGAGCACAGGAGGTATGGACGTATGTTCCGGTCCTGGGCTCTCTGTTTGTTTACAAGCGGAGACAGCGTGTTGTAGGGAAGATGGAACGATCAAGTGAATCACAACCCACCTTATGATGAAATATGTTTAAAGATTTATAGGAGGAAGTTGTGATGTAATTGAAGATCGGAATATGGAGAAACATTGCACATACTATATTGTCTATCACTAGGTGTTTCTATACTTGATATGGTATTACACTGTATATTATTGTATGATTTGGTGTATGTTTATATGAATATATTATGCAAATTGTAAACACTGATGTCACTGGCAAGCATCATTTAAAAGGAAGTTATGTATGTTGTTTAACTGGCTTGAGAAAGGTCTCATTGTGTAGACCGAAATGTAGCACTGTAACACGATAAGTGAATAAACCACAATATTTTTTGCTACCTCGGTGTGACGCTTCTTTTTCTTTTTGGATGTGAAGTTCATGGGACATTTAATTGTGTCCTCAGCAGCAGAGCACCCACCATCCTTCCCAGATGTTCTATGTACATAAATAACACCTATACTAATACACACTACACCACATAAATAACACCTATACTAATACACACTACACCACATAAATAACACCTATACTAATACACACTGCACCACATAAATAACACCTATACTAATACACACTACACCACATAAATAACACCTATACTAATACACACTACACCACATAAATAACACCTATACTAATACACACTACACCACATAAATAACACCTATACTAATACACACTACACTACATAAATAATACCTATACTAATACACACACCACATAAATAATACCTATACTAATACACACTACACCACATAAATAACACCTATACTAATACACACTACACCACATAAATAACACCTATACTAATACACACTACACCACATAAATAACACCTATACTAATACACACTACACCACATAAATAACACCTATACTAATACAAACTACACCACATAAATAACACCTATACTAATACACACTACACTACATAAATAACACCTATACTAATACACATTACACCACATAAATAACACCTATACTAATACACAATTCACCACATAAATAACACCTATACTAATACACACTGCACCACATAAATAACACCTATACTAATACACACTGCACCACATAAATAACACCTATACTAATACACACTGCACCACATAAATAACACCTATACTAATACACACTACACCACATAAATAACACCTATACTAATACACACTACACCACATAAATAACACCTATACTAATACACACTACACCACATAAATAATACCTATACTAATACACACTACACCACATAAATAACACCTATACTAATACACACTACACCACATAAATAATACCTAAACTAATACACACTACACCACATAAATAACACCTATACTAATACACACTACACCACATAAATAACACCTATACTAATACACACTACACCACATAAATAACACCTATACTAATACACACTACACCACATAAATAACACCTATACTAATACACACTACACCACATAAATAACACCTATACTAATACAAACTACACCACATAAATAACACCTATACTAATACACACTACACTACATAAATAACACCTATACTAATACACACTACACCACATAAATAACACCTATATTAATACACACTACACCACATAAATAATACCTATACTAATACACACTACACTACATAAATAACACCTATACTAATACACACTACACTACATAAATAACACCTATACTAATACACACTACACCACATAAATAACACCTATACTAATACACACTACACCACATAAATAACACCTATACTAATACACACTACACCACATAAATAACATCTATACTAATACACACTACACCACATAAATAACACCTATACTAATACACACTACACCACATAAATAACACCTATACTAATACACACTACACCACATAAATAACACCTATACTAATACAAACTACACCACATAAATAACACCTATACTAATACACACTACACCACATAAATAACACCTATACTAATACACATTCCACCACATAAATAATACCTATACTAATACACACTACACCACATAAATAACACCTATACTAATACACACTACACCACATAAATAACACCTATACTAATACACACTACACCACATAAATAACACCTATACTAATACACACTACACCACATAAATAACACCTATACTAATACACACTACACCACATAAATAACACCTATACTAATACACACTACACCACATAAATAACACCTATACTAATACACACTACACCACATAAATAACACCTATACTAATACACACTACACCACATAAATAACACCTATACTAATACACACTACACCACATAAATAACACCTATACTAATACACACTACACCACATAAATAACACCTATACTAATACACACTACACCACATAAATAACACCTATACTAATACACACTACACCACATAAATAACACCTATACTAATACACACTACACCACATAAATAACACCTATACTAATACACACTACACCACATAAATAACACCTATACTAATACACATTCCACCACATAAATAACACCTATACTAATACACACTACACCACATAAATAACATCTATACTAATACACACTACACCACATAAATAACACCTATACTAATACACACTACACCACATAAATAACACCTATACTAATACACACTACACCACATAAATAACACCTATACTAATACACACTACACCACATAAATAACACCTATACTAATACACACTACACCACATAAATAACACCTATACTAATACACACTACACCACATAAATAACACCTATACTAATACACACTACACCACATAAATAACACCTATACTAATACACACTACACCACATAAATAACACCTATACTAATACACACTACACCACATAAATAACATCTATACTAATACACACTACACCACATAAATAACATCTATACTAATACACACTACACCACATAAATAACGCCTATACTCATACACACTGCACCACATAAATAACGCCTATACTAACACACACTGCACCACATAAATAACACCTATACTAACACACACTACACCACATAAATAACACCTATACTAATACACACTACATCACATAAATAACACCTATACTAATACACACTACACCACATAAATAACACCTATACTAATACACACTACACCACATAAATAACACCTATACTAATACACACTACACCACATAAATAACACCTATACTAATACACACTACACCACATAAATAACGCCTATACTAATACACACTACACCACATAAATAACGCCTATACTAATACACACTACACCACATAAATAACGCCTATACTAATACACACTACACCACATAAATAACATCTATACTAATACACACTACACCACATAAATAACATCTATACTAATACACACTACACCACATAAATAACGCCTATACTCATACACACTGCACCACATAAATAACACCTATACTAATACACACTGCACCACATAAATAACACCTATACTAATACACACTACACCACATAAATAACACCTATACTAATACACACTACACCACATAAATAACACCTATACTAATACACACTACACCACATAAATAACACCTATACTAATACACACTACACCACATAAATAACACCTATACTAATACACACTACACCACATAAATAACACCTATACTAATACACACTACACCACATAAATAACACCTATACTAATACACACTACACCACATAAATAACACCTATACTAATACACACTACACCACATAAATAACACCTATACTAATACACACTACACCACATAAATAACACCTATACTAATACACACTACACCACATAAATAACACCTATACTAATACACACTACACCACATAAATAACACCTATACTAATACACACTACACCACATAAATAATACCTATACTAATACACACTACACCACATAAATAACACCTATACTAATACACACTACACCACATAAATAACACCTATACTAATACACACTACACCACATAAATAACACCTATACTAATACACACTACACCACATAAATAATACCTATACTAATACACACTACACCACATAAATAATACCTATACTAATACACACTACACCACATAAATAACACCTATACTCATACACACTACACCACATAAATAACACCTATACTAATACACACTACACCACATAAATAACATCTATACTAATACACACTACACCACATAAATAATACCTAAACTAATACACACTACACCACATAAATAACACCTATACTAATACACACTACACCACATAAATAACACCTATACTAATACACACTACACCACATAAATAACACCTATACTAATACACACTACACCACATAAATAACACCTATACTAATACACACTACACCACATAAATAACATCTATACTAATACACACTACACCACATAAATAACATCTATACTAATACACACTACACCACATAAATAACGCCTATACTCATACACACTGCACCACATAAATAACACCTATACTAACACACACTACACCACATAAATAACACCTATACTAATACACACTACATCACATAAATAACACCTATACTAATACACACTACACCACATAAATAACACCTATACTAATACACACTACACCACATAAATAACACCTATACTAATACACACTACACCACATAAATAACACCTATACTAATACACACTACACCACATAAATAACATCTATACTAATACACACTACACCACATAAATAACACCTATACTAATACACACTACACCACATAAATAACACCTATACTAATACACACTACACCACATAAATAACATCTATACTAATACACACTACACTACATAAATAACACCTATACTAATACACACTACACCACATAAATAACACCTATACTAATACACACTACACCACATAAATAACATCTATACTAATACACACTACACCACATAAATAACACCTATACTCATACACACTACACCACATAAATAACGCCTATACTAATACACACTACACCACATAAATAACACCTATACTAATACACACTGCACCACATAAATAACATCTATACTAATACACACTACACCACATAAATAACACCTATACTCATACACACTACACCACATAAATAACACCTATACTAATACACACTACACCACATAAATAACACCTATACTAATACACACTACACCACATAAATAACACCTATACTAATACACACTACACCACATAAATAATACCTATACTAATACACACTACACCACATAAATAACATCTATACTAATACACACTACACCACATAAATAACACCTATACTAATACACACTACACCACATAAATAACACCTATACTAATACACACTACACCACATAAATAACACCTATACTAATACACACTACACCACATAAATAATACCTAAACTAATACACACTACACCACATAAATAACACCTATACTAATACACACTACACCACATAAATAATACCTATACTAATACACACTACACCACATAAATAACACCTATACTAATACACAATATACCACATAAATAACACCTATACTAATACACACTACACCACATAAATAACACCTATACTAATACACACACCACATAAATAACATCTATACGAATACATGATGGGGGTTGTAGTTTTGTATTAGAGGTTGACAGCCACAGGTAAAGGCGGTGTTTTCCAAACGGGGTGCCTCCAGCTGTTGCAAAACTACAACTCCCAGCATGCCCGGACAGCCATTGGCTTGTAGTTTTGCAACAGCTGGAGGGACCTTGGTTGACAAACACTGGCTTACAGTCAGACCATGATGGGAGTAGTAGTTCAGCTATATCCTTATTAGGAAATATATTATTCTCTCATGACCAAAAAAACCTCATAATGTAGTACAGGCATCATCCTCATCATGCTCTCGCTTTTTTTAAACTTATAAATTATTGTGTTAACTGTGTTATGTTGTTACTTGTAGTTCTACAGGCAATGCCTCATACTTTCTATTCCACTCACAAGAGGCTGCATCTTCTCCCATGACTTCCTATGGAGGTTAGTGTGCAATGTGTAAAACTACTGTCCTCTAGTGAGGACTGCGAACTCCATCTTGTTGTAGCCAACCAATCTCATTCGGGGGGCGTGGCCTCGCTAGGCGCGAACAGCAGCAGGAGGAGCCGAGGAGCCATTTTTAGAGTTAGTGAGGAGAAGGAAAGACACTGATCCGTGTGTGAGGGAAAAGAGACCACATTTATATAGAGAAGAATGGAGATCCGTGTGTGAGGGGAAAAGACCACATTTATATAGAGAAGGATGGCGATCCGTGTGTGAGGGAAAAAGAGACTACATTTATATAGAGACGGATGGAGAACCGTGTGTGAGGGAAAAAGACCACATTTATATAGAGAAGGATGGAGAACCGTGTGTGAGGGAAAAAGAGACTACATTTATATAGAGAAGGATGGAGAACCGTGTGTGAGGGAAAAAGAGGCCAAGTTTATGTAGAGAAGGATGGAGGGAAAATAATTAGATTTCTATAGAGAAGGATGGAGAGCTGTGTGTGAGGGAAAATTATTAGATTTCTATAGAGAAGGATGGAGAACTGTGTGTGAGGAGAAAAGAGACTACATTTATATAGAGAAGGATAGAGATCTGTGTATGAGGACAAAAGACTAGATTTATATAAAGAACCATGGAGATCCATGTGTGAGGGAAAAAGAGACAACATTTATATAGAGAAGGATGGAGAACCTTGTGTGAGGGAAAAAGAGACTACATTTATATAGAGAAGGATGGATATCCTTGTGTGAGGGAAAAAGACTACATTTATATAGAAGGATGGCGATCCGTGTGTGAGGGAAAAAAAGACTAGATTTATATAGAGAAGGATGGAGAACCGTGTGTGAGGAGAGACTAGATTTATATCGAGAATGATGGAGATCTGTTTGAGAAGAGACTAGATTTATATCGAGAATGATGGAGATCTGTTTGAGAAGAGACTAGATTTATATAGAGAAGGGTGGACATCTGTGTAAGAGAAGGGACAAGATTTATATAGAGAAGGATGGAGATCTGTGTGTGGAGAAAAGAGACTACATTTATATAAAGAAGCATGGAGATCCATGTGTGAGGGAAAAAGACTACATTTATAGAGAGAAGGATGGAGATCCATGTGTGAGGGAAAAAGACTACATTTATATCGAGAAGGATGGAGAACCGTGTGTGAGGGAAAAAAAGACTAGATTTATATAGAGAAGGATGGAGAGCTGTGTATGAGAAGAAAGAAGACTATATAGAGAAGAAAGACAAAACAAATGATGCCGATAAAAACTACAGATCATGGTACAAGAAATGAGCCCACAAACATCCCTTTATATGGACTAATTTTTATAGGGGAGCAGAAGTTTACAATATTAGGCATACTAATTTTTGTATGAATAGTTATAATTTTTACAAATTAGTGAAATAAAAAAAACTATAAGTTGGGAATCATTGTAAAAAATTAGACCTACAGAATATAGATGTCATTTTTATTGAAAAGTGCACTACATAGGAAGCAGCCCCTAACGTTATACAGTGGCTTATTTTTTTTTTTTCAGTTTTGCTCCACAAAAAAATTTTCTTTAGCTTTTGTGGTAAAGTGATATCATTAAACAGTACTGTTGGTGGCATAAAACTAGTTTTTATATGGGTCTATCGGTTGAAAGCTGAAGCGTTATGGCTGTTAGAAGTCAAGGAGGAAAAAACTAAAGTGCAAAAGTGAAAAATCCTTTTTTTTTTTTTTTATAACTATAAACATTTAATACATTTTCCATTAGACAAGAGAGACAGAAAATAAAAAACACTTCAACAGTTCTTAAGTATAGAACCACATTTGTCTAGTGATACAACAAATCTAGCTAGAGTATAAATACATCTAGTTGTCATTATCGGATTTGGAAAAATCAATTATAGCAAAATGAAACCATAAATCTTAATACTGGAGCATAATCAGAACACTCTACATACAATCCATCTATATAGTACAAATAATCAAATCCTAGATGACACCCAGGATTGGAAGTTGTGTTCTCATGGTCACTCAGAACATGGTGTTGCGAGCATTGTGAAGAGATCATCGCACTTTTCATCAGGGCAAGTACTTCAAAATGCAAGAACAGAAAGGGGAAAAACATAAAAGAATAACAGGTAGACTATAAAACAACAAGATTACGTAGAAGTGACGGAATAGAGAAAACAAAAAGAGAAAAGACTAGAAAGGCAGATACAGAAGAATATAAATGCTCATGCTGTACCCCCTCTACCCCCAATCCCCTTGCTGAGGGTTATTACCCTCCAAATCTTCCCAGTCCATCCAAATATTCTGAAAGTGGGATATCCGGTTTTCTGTGATTTCTGACAAGTAGTCCATTCTCCTGACTTCCAAGATTCTGTTGTGGCCCAGTACTGGATGGTCTTTCCCCGTACCCTCCTGCCTTGTCAGGCAGTGTCCCCAGGGCCCCCTGCAGTTGTATCCCCCATGTATATAAGTTGTATACTATATTGTGTGATGTTCCTTTAATAAATTCACCATGTGATTGTTACCCAGCAGGTATCAGTTACCAGTTGACCCCAAAGGTGATCGATGGGCTCCCTGCTAGTCTCCCCCATATAAGCACTGGGTGGAGCTAGCCTCACTTTCTTGTTCCTGAGGTGCAGTTCAATCAAGATGTCTTAGTGTGTGTGTCCAGAGCATTGTAGGCCTCAAGTCAAGTCCTGCAGCCACAAGTCAAGTGCACAGTAAGCTAACATCATAGCCCTGTCAGTCAAGTCAATCTGTTGTCTTTCCAGAGTAGCCTGCATTAAATTCTCCCTTCCACTACAAGTCCCTGCAATCCTGCTAGGTCTCTGTGTCCCTGGTGTCCTCTTTGGGCCCTGGCTGTACTACATAGACAGTAACAACTGTCTACCCTCAGTCTAACAACTGTCTACCCATTGTTCAGTAACTTGGCATCTGTATCTTCATTGCACCTGTGCCTAGCCTAGGATCCAGCAGTATACCTTCGGGTGGTTAAGGCTAAACCACGCCCTGGCGTCACAAACTCAAGTGGTTAATACCATCTGCCCCTAGGGTAATACCATCTGCCCTGCACCTCACACCACGCCAATACCACAATTCTATTTGTCAAAGTCAGAGAATGGATAGGGAGTCAGGTCTCTGCCAGTATTGAGCAGTCAGGCACTTAGCAGCCATTAATATATAATGAAAAAGCCTGATCTTACTTTTCAGAAGGTGGAACATTCAGTAGGTATGTTAGTGGTTTTAAAGGTATCAATACCCCAATAATTCCTCTAACCATGCATTGAACCTTCAGCCAAAAATGGCGTAAAGATAGGCAGTCCCAAAAGATATGCGGTAGAGTACCCAATTCTGTATTACATCTCCAGCACTTGGAAGGGACTTGTTGGTAGAAGCAATTGAGTACCTCTTGGGTATGGTACCGATGGAATATAATCTTTTATTGATCCTCTTTGTTAGAAATACATGATGAGGCTTTCGCTGTCTGGGCCCATATCGTCTGCAATGTAGCTAGTGGTAGGGGGTTACCCAAGTGTGTTTCCCATTTAGATATAGGAATGTTTCAGATCTGTGCTAGCAATAGGAAAGTTTAAGATATTATTTATAGTCAAAATTAGATCCTTAAGATCTCCCCTTTACATTGAACTTCGAACGATGTTGGGAGGGTGAAAGGAGTGTCGGGCGTCATTAGCCCGGAGTTAAAAGTAATCGATTGGTAGAAATCGCCAGCGTTCCCAGGGAGACAAAACCTCTCTAAGAACACGAAAAGGTAGAAATATACGTTTAATAGGATCTACCAGATCTGCTAAGTGAAAGAGTTTAGCAGATATCCAGGGAGAGATTATATTAGGAATGTTGAATATAAAAGGCGTTAATAGGCAGGTGATTTCAAAGAATATTTTGCAGATACTGTTTCCCAAATCTTTATGGTTAGCTTCATAGAGCCAAGTATATTCTGTGACATAGCAGGGGGAGGCTGAAGACCATGTGAGGGCACACGGGAGGACAGGGGTTATCCATAGCGTTTATATATCGGTCCACTTGTTAAAGGCCAGGAATTGTGTCCATGAAGGAATTCTCCTGAGGTGAACAGAATAGTAATATCTGAAACGTCTGGCATTGCCAGCCAACCATGGGATTTTTTTTAGCTGCTAGGTTCGAAACAGACAATCTATGACTGCCTCCCCTCCATGTAAATTTAACCCCTTAATGACCGGGGTTTTTCCGTTTTTGCATTTTCCTTTTTTGCTGGTTGCCTTTAAAAAATCATAACTCTTTCAATTTTGCACCTAAAAATCCATATGATGTCTTATTTTTTGCGCCACCAATTCTACTTTGTAATGACATCAGTCATTGTGCCCAAAAATCTACGGTGAAACGGAAAAAAAAATCATTGTGAGACAAAATTGAAAAAAAAAAAACGCAGTTTTGTAAATTTTGGGGGCTTCCGTTTCTACGTAGTACATTTTTCGGTAAAAATGACACCTGATATTTATTCTGTAGGTCCATACGGTTAAAATGATACCCTAATTATATAGGTTTGATTTTGTCGTACTTCTGGAAAAAATCATAACTACATGCAGGAAAATTAATACGTTTAAAATTGTCATTTCTGACCCCTATAACTTTTTTATTTTTCCGTGTATGGGGCGGTATGAGGGCTCATTTTTTGCGCCGTGATCTGAAGTTTTAAACGGTACTATTTTTGCATTAATAGGACTTATTTATTCATTTTTTCATGATGTAAAAAGTGACCAAAAATGCACTATTTTGGAATTTAGAATTTTTTTGCGCGCACGCCATTGACCGTGCGGTTTAATTAACAATATATTTTTATAATTCGGACATTTCCGCACGCGGCGATACCGTATATGTTTATGTTTATTTTATAAAGGGGGGTAATTCAAACTTTTAAAAGGGAATGGGTTAAATGATATTTATTCACTTTTTTTTCACTTTTTTTTTGCAGTGTTATAGCTCCCAGGGACCTATAACACTGCACACACTGATCTTTCACATTGATCACTGGTTTCTCATAAGAAACCAGTGATCGATGATTCTGCCGCTTGACTGCTCATGCCTGGATCTCAGGCACTGAGCAGTCATTCGGCGATCGGACAGCGAGGAGGCAGGTACGGACCCTCCTGCTGTCCTGTAAGCTGTTCGGAATGCCGCGATTTTGCCGCGGCTATCCCGAACAGCCCACTGAGCTAACCCGCATGGTTTCAGTTTCATTTTAGACGCGGCGTTCAACTTTGAACACCGCGTCTAAAGGGTTAATAGTGCGCGGCATAGCGATCAATGCTGTGCGCTATTAGCCACGGGTCCCGGCCGTTGTTAGAGGCCGGGCCAGACACGCTATGACGCGGGGCCACGCCGTGGCCCTGCGTTATAGATCGGGAGCGGACACATGACGTTCCAGTACATCATGTGTCCTTAAGGGGTTAAGCAGCAAAGATTGGAACCTTCTGAGTGCCCCTTCAGGAATCGGTATTGTGAATCCTACTTGGCCTTTGTTTATTAGGTTTGGAAGGATACTATCTAGTCTGTTAGCTAGTAGTTTAATTAAGATCTTGAGGTCCGAATTAAGGTGTAAAATTGGCCGATAGCTTGCAAAATCCGAGGGCTCTTTACTTGATTTGGGTATTACCATTATGAAAGATTCCAACATACTCAGTATATTTATCATTAATTTTAGTCTTAGCATTAGAACTATAGATTTTTCTTATTGCCCTCTGGACATACCCAGCAAGATTTATTTCTTCCACCACCCTATCTAGGAAACCCCACTCCACTATGTCATACGCCTTATTTGCATCTAGCAAGAGAATGGAGCGGGGTCCCTCTCCTCCTACTTGCATATTTAAAAAGGGTTTCTGTGTATTTGTGTGTATATATATATATATATATATATATATATATATATATATATTCCTCCCTGCAATAAAACATTTTTGTTCCTCCCCTATAATATGTCCTAATATCTTCTGTATACCTCTTGCCCAAATTTTTGTAAAGATTTTACAATCTGTATTTAATAACGAGATTGGGCAATAAGAGTCCATATCCAATCCATCGTTATCCTTCTTGGGGATTAAGATAATGCAAGTTTCCTCCATTAATGGGGACAGTCTATCCACCACATAACGGATTTTAGGTATGTTGAATTAATTAACCCTATTTATGGCATTAAATAATGTATTGACTACTCCGTCTACCTCTGATGAATCCTTTGACAAACTACTTGTGAATCACTTGACAAACTACTACATTTCCTGTAACACCACCTAACTGCTGAACAACTAGATTCTTGGTCAGAGCCACCTGTTTGTGTTTAGCAGTGTCCTAATGATAAGTTAGGACAGCTCATTCTTCAAAATCCTGTCGTCTCCCGAGGCTCTTGAAGAAAAAATGAGATAAAGCACTAGATGGTCGGACACCATTCTGAGCGTTACCTTTAGCGCTGACAGCTAGGTCTGGGGAAATATGTTAAGCTGGTCAATGATGGTTATGGAAAAGAGGAACTAAAAAAGTGGTGCTGGCGTGTTGTTTGTCTGATGGATGCCTTATGGGAGGCAAAAGAAAGACATCCTTTAGGGGCTTCCTCCTGCTTTGGGTCAGGTTGTTAAACTCAACTGGTAGTAAAAGGGAAGATTTAAGGGGACTCCATCTATGAGAGGTATAAGTGAACGTTTTCTTTTTTGCTATGCCAGGGTGCAAGCGCAAGCAGAGTAATACGGGGAATGGGAGGACTACAGTACCCAGAAAGATTATCAGAATTAGGGTTTAGTTTAGAAAAAAGAAGGCTTTGGGGCGACCTAATAACCATGTATAACTATATCAGGGGACCGTACAGAGATCTTTCCCATGATCTATTTATACCCAGGACTGTATCTATAACAAGGGGGCATCCTCTTCATTTAGAGGAAAGAAGGTTTCTATACAATCTCAGATGGGGGTTCTTTACTGTAAGAGCAGTGAGACTGTGGAATTCTCTGCCTGAGGAGGTGGTCATGGTTAACTCGGTAAAAGAATGTAAAAGGGGTTTGGATACATTTTTGGAGAATAATAACATTACAGGTTATGGATTCTAGATCTATAGGGATAGAAGGTTGAGCCAGGGATTTATTCTGATGCCATATTTGGAGTCGGGAAGGATTTTTTACCTCTAGTATGAGAGTTTTCGCCTTCCTCTGGATCAACTCAGTTGGGACTCATTAGGGTTATAGGTTGAACTGAATGGACTCTGGTCTCTTTTTAACCTTATGAAGTATGTTACTTCTCGTGCGATTTTCTGTGCAACTTTTCAACTAGATTCATTTTAGAGAATCTTTAATTTCAGATAGATGCAGTGGTCTTACATTTATCATTGTGACTGCTTAAAAATTTGCATCCAATGGCGCAAACCCTCCTCTCGTCACAATGCATAGCCAGCATTTAATGATGTTTGGAAAAATGAAAAAAAATAATAATAAAACATCGCCCGCAAATTGCTTGTTCTGGTGATGCTGTCACATTTTGAACTCTTTTAGAAAGGCACTTTGGCATGGTGGTAGCATCAGACTAAGTTTAGCTAAGCTAAAAGTCCGAGATCAGTATATTCCATTAATATAATCAATATCATGAAAACTCTCCTTGTACTGGGCTCGTGCCCAGAGTGCTTCTACTGCTACCAACATGTTTACTGTCAGAAAGCATTACAGGGTTGTTCCTTATTCTACCATGTCATTGTCCAGCCTTTATTTACCAAACATTTTATTGCAATTTTGAAAAATGCCAACTCCATTTCCACTGCTTTTCTCCACCATTTTGTGTACATGTGACACTGTAAATCTGTAAATCTTATGAAGTTTGCCATTGTTTAATAGGACACTCTGTATAGCAGGGCTGCCTCAAGCTAAGCATTGTGAGCTAAATCTCACCAGAATATTTCCATTAATGTTATACTCAATATATATGTAGGTCTTATGTTTCTGTGAATATTTTTTAAGAGGTGTGAAGCTCCTTTAACATTAGTTATTAATGAACTAACATTAAATATACAATTAAGCTAAAAATTCACTTAAAATTATGATTGGGTTTGAAGCTTTATTTTTAGTTTACATAAGAAGACATTGGGGAATAAATTAAGAGTATATATACAGTATTTACAGTATTTTACATTGTGGTGGTTACATGTAGTTTATTCACAATTTTAGAATTGTTAAGCATTTTTTTTTCTAACATGAAAAAACACCAAAAACATTCTTTGATTAAAAGGGGTTTTGTGTGGATACAAAATGCTTTCAATTGGTTTCATAGGTACAGTTTATCTGTTCGTGATTAAATGTTCAACAAGGGGGTGGCATACAGTAAAACTGATCGACATTGACTTAATTTGTCATGTGTATAGATCCCATGCTGGTGTGATATAAGACTACAATAACAACATAGTGTGGGTAACAACACTGCATAAGATTGAAATAGTAGCATGCAATACACAAAAGCACAAACCAGTTTGGGTAGGCACATGAAAAACATGTATACTATGTGGAGGCCAGATCATGCATACCTACCCAAACATGCTTTACTGTTGGGTGCTTCGTTGGGGCTAGCCACCATATTTGCTAGCTGCTAAAATTGACATTGTGAAAGTATAGTTGCTGTATAAGTGACAATGTGTGAGTAACTCAGGCCCCCCCCACAATTTAAGTGATATTATCATGACTGGGGGTGGACAGGAAGAGTGAGCCATAAGCTGTCCCTGCCTACTTGCCCATCCTCCCTAAACAGCGGATCGACAACTTGGAGCTGGTCCCTTCCTGCGCCAAAGTTCAATGGGCGTAAAGGTACACAAATAATACTGTACATAGTTGGGGACAGGTCAGAAAGGTAACGGGAATACAACCAAACAACCAGATAAGTCAGGCAGTATATAAATATACAAATTGGGCAGGATATAGCATATTAAATTACAGCTCAGAAACCGGAAACAAGATTAACCCCTTTTTCACCTTAAGGACTGAGCCCTTTTTTGCAATTCTGACCACTGTCACTTTAAACATTAACTCTGGAATGCTTTTACTTATCATTCTGATTCTGAGATTGTTTTTTCGTGACATATTTTACTTTAACAGTGGTAAAATTTTGTGGTAACTTGCATCCTTTCTTGGTGAAAAATCCCCAAATTTGATGAAAAAAATGAAAATTTAGCATTTTTCTAACTTTGAAGCTCTCTGCTTGTAAGGAAAATGGATATTCAAAATATATATTTTTTGGATCACATATACAATATGTCTACTTTATGTTTGCATCATAAAATTGACGTGTTTTTACTTTTGGAAGACACCAGAGGGCTTCAAATTTCATATTAGAAATACCCCACAAATGACCCCATTATAAAAACTACACCCCCCAAAGTATTCAGAATGACATTCAGTCAGCATTTTAACCCTTTAAATGTTAAGGAATAGCAGCAAAGTGAAGGAGAAAATTCAAAATCTTCATTTTTTACACTTGCATGTTCTTGTAGACCCAATTTTTGAATTTTTGCAAGGGGTAAAAGGAGAAAATTTATACTTATATTTGTAGCCCAATTTCTCTCGAGTAAGCACATACCTCATATGTCTATGTAAATTGATCGGCGGGCGCAGTAAAGGGCTCAGAAGGGAAAGAGCGACAAGGATTTTGGAGAGAACATTTTTCTGAAATGGTTTTTGGGGGGCCATGTCACCTTTAGGAAGCCCCTAGGGTGTCAAAACAGCAAAATAAAAAACCACATGGCATACCATTTTGGAAACTAGACCCCTTGGGGAACATAACCCACAGGGGTTTCACGACTTTTGCATATGTAAAAAAAATATATATTTTTACCGAAAATGTTTGGTTTCTCAAAAATTTTACATTTTTACAAAGGGTTAAAGCAAAAAATACCCCCCAAAATTTGAAGCCCAATTTCTCCCGATTCACAAAACACCCCATATGGGGGTGAAAAGTGCTCTGCTGGCGCACTACAGGTCTCAGAAGAGAAGGAGTTACATATTTTGCTCTGGGGGCATGCCGCATTTAGGAAGCCCCTATGGTGCCAGGACAGAAAAAAAAAACCCACATGGCATCACATTTTGGAAACTAGACCCCTCAGGGAACCTAACAGTGTAACAGTGAGTACTTACACCTCACAGGTTTTTTGAACAGTGGGCCATAAAAGTGAAAAATTTGATTTTTTTGCACTATATTGATAGTGTTACCCCAAATGTTTCATTTTTACATTGGGTAATAGGGCAAAGGGCCCCCAAAATTTGTAGAGCAATTCTGTCTGAGAAAAAAAATACCCCATATGTGGATGTAAATTGCTCTGTGGACGCACTACAATGCTCAGAATAGAAGGAGTGAAAATTTTGTTGAAATTGAAGTCTTGGGTCATGTGCATTTATAAAGCCCCCAACAGCAAAAAAAAAAAAAAATACCCACGTGACACCATTTTAGAAACTACACCCCTCAATGAACTTAACAAGGGGTACAGTGGGAAATAACACCTCACAGGTTTTTTGACAAGTGGGCCATAAATTGAAAAATTAGATTTTTTTTACAGTAAAATGCTAGGGTTACCCAATTTTTTAAATTTTCACAAGGGGTAATATGAGGAATTGGGTTATGAATTTTGGAGGGCTTTTCCCTCTGACTATATAAATACATCCACATATGGGGTAACGTGCTGGACGGGCGCACAACAAGGCTCAGAAGTCATAGAGGTCACTTTGTATTTGTGGCCTATGGCATATCAGTAGGTGATGGTTACATACATTCCGAGGAAAATACAAAAATGAAACACCCACACGTGACACCATTACAGAAAGTACCCACCCTGAGGAATGGGTATAGGGGTAAAGAGGACATTTTGAACGCACGGGTGTTTCCTAAATTTATTTTCCAGGAATGGATGATGGGTAGCTTTTGAAAATTGCAATTTTCAACCTATGCTCTGCTTCATTTTTCTGGAAACAACTAACATGTGACTCCGAATTGTCGCCTGGAAATACGACAGAGCTCAGCGAGAACTCTTCGTATTTGAGGCGGATGTTTGTTACGGACATAACAATTACATACATTCAGAGGAAAATACAAGAAAGGAACACCCACATGTGAACCTATTACAAACTACACCCCCTAGGGAAGGTGTATAGGGTGAAGTGGAGATTTGGAACAGACGGGTGTTCCCTTCATTTATTTTCCAGGAATGGATGAAGTGTACTATGGGGGAAAGAACATTGCAATTTTAGTACTGAATTGCCAATTATTTTCCCAGAATGATGACCCAGAGTACAGCCAAAAGTAATAATGATGCCCGCCCCAAACCCTATACTCTGAATCATCATTCTGGGAAGGGGATGTGTGGGGCCGTCCCTATTCTGTTACCTCAAATGTGCAACTCGCTCAGGTGGGAAGAGAGCGTTGCGCATTTGAGGCAACTGCAAACCTCCAATGCTGTTGACTCTGTGTCCCATGACCCATTTTTTAGGGGGAAGAAATAAAAAAGATATTGGGGATATTGGGAAAAAGTATATATTTTTTTTTTTTGGGGGGGGGAGGGGTTTGGTATAAAATTTGGAAGACAATGTACTCTGGACTGGTACATTGGAGTTGAATTTTGGGGAATGGAAATTAGGGCAAAGGATGGAAAATGTAGTACTCCATGGAAGTGTGATACTCCCTAAAGCAGCCTATGCAGAGGCCCGGATGATCGGGGCAAGTGTCGCATGTAGTGGTGGTGTCCTTCCGAATCCCCCCTCTTGCGACACACTCTGCATTTCTTCTGAGATCGTCCCTTCTTTCCAGTGTGGGGATCACACCTGGAAAGTGTTGGCCAGGGACGATCCGGAGCCCGCAATTCCAGAGGTGCTCTGACCCGCTATTTAGCGGTCACCATAGATGAGGGCCTTTAGAACTTCCTCTTGGAACTGCAGGTATGTCCCTGTGTTGCCAGCGTACTTGTACAGTACAAAAGCGTTGTACATGGCAACCTGTACCATGTAGACCGCAACTTTTTTGTTCCATACCTTTGTTTTCCGCATGGCGGCATATGGCTTGAGGACTTGATCAGAAAGATCAACTCCCCCCATATACCGATTGTAGTCCAGAATACAATCGGGCTTGAGGACCGGTCCCACGGTACCTCGCACAGGGACAGGGGTGCTGCCGTTCCCATGAATAGTGAGCATAAGGACATCCCTCTTGTCCTTATACCGGACCAACAACAGGTTCTCATGGGAAAAGGCAAGGGATTCACCCAGGGGGATAGGAGTCTGCAGGGGATAGGAAGGAAGGCCTCTTTGATTCTTCCGGACTGTCCCACAAGCGACCGTGGATCTGGCGGCGAGGGATGTGAAGAGAGGGATACTAGTATAAAAGTTACCCACGTAAAGGTGGTAACCTTTATCTAGCAATGGGTGCAAAAGGCCCCAAACGATTTTCCCGCTAACACCCAGAGTGGGGGAACAATCTGGGGGTTCAATGCGGGAATCTCATCCCTCATACACCATAAACTTGCAAGTGTACCCGGAGGTACTCTCGCAAAGTTTATACATCTTCACGCCATACCGCGCTCGCTTGGTAGGGATGTATTGCCGGAAGCTGAGTCTCCCCTTAAGGCTGATGAGAGACTCATCAATAGCGACCTCCCTTCCAGGGACATAGGCCTCCCAAAATCTGGCCCCAAAGTGATTGATGACCGGCCTGATTTTATACAGGCGGTCATACGCGGGATCAGTTCGGGGGGGACATGCCGCATTATTAGCATAATGCAAACATCTCGGGGACGTGTCATGGCCATATTGTAGAGCGGGGTCTGGTACAAAATGTCCCCACTCCAATATTGCCTGACACTGGGTTTTTTAACTAAACCCATATGCAGCACAAGGCCCCAAAAGGTCCTCATTTCGGCTGCATCGACTGGAGTCCAGCCGCCGGGTCTAGCTAAAAGTGAGCCCGGGTTAGCGGCGACAACCTGTTGGGCATACAGATTCGTCTGTGTAACCATTAGATTAACAAAGTCGTCATTGAAAAAATTACCGAAAAAGTCCTTTTCAGTGAACCCGGCGATGTTAATCTTGATTCCTGAGTCGCCAACAAACTCAGGAATCACGGACTCGTCCGCTGGCTCAGCCCAGACAAGTTCTCCGGTGCGAGGTACCAATGACCTTGGCAGGGGGGCTTCAGTAGTATGAGCACCAGGGGGACTCATACTAGCATGGGGCACAGGGTCAAGGGCAGAGGAGGTTTGCGGCGCCGCACGGCGGTGTCTCCGCCGCCTTGGTGGCTCATCATCAGAACTAGATGATGAGGAGGACGATGAAATAAGGAAGGTGGGGTCTTCATTGTCCTCTGAGCCGCTCTCGGTGTCGGAGGCAATTATGGCATATGCCTCCTCCGCCGAAAACGCTCTGCGGGCATTTCCCTACTCTAATGGGGATACGGGAGTGTGTGGGAGGGGGGGGGGGGGGAAACTTTATTGGTGTATGTGCTGTGTGTGGTGTGGTGCGAGACTACCTCCCTAACCCGCCCTAACCCTCCATAACCTAACTAAACTAACCCGCCCTAACAGGAAAAAAATAAAAAGGGGACTTTTTTTTAAAAACAAAAAAGGGACTTCTAGCGCAAAAAAGCCCTGCGCCAAAAAAAGCGTTTATCTAATCAGTGGTGTGCGCACTGATTAGCGCTTGTGGTGGCAGGGGGCGCAGAAGTCAGTGGGGGGTCAGGCCACTCAGCCCAGAACAGTGGCTGGTGACTTGTACACAGACCCCCACACAAAAAACCCGAAACATAAAATAAAAAAACGCTTAACCCCAAAAAAATGCACCCGCCTGAACCCCCAAAAAAACGCTGATCAGTGATAAATCACTGACAGCGGTGGGACAGGCTGCACACACAGGTACGGTCCATCCACACAGTACACGCCTGCTACTGGTGGCACGGACCGCCTATGGATGCAAAAAAAATATACGCGTTAACCGAAAAAAGTGTCTGTACCAATAAAAAAAACGCTGATCAGTGATAAATCTCTGACAGCGGTGAGGCACGCCGCACACACAGGTAAGGTCCGGCCACACAGTACACGCCTGCTACTGGTGGCACAGACCGCCTATGGGTGCAAAAAAGCACTAGAAAACGCGAAAAGCGCCGGCACCACAAAAAACAAACGCTGATCAGTACTATGGGACTGATCAGCGGCGGGTGGGCTCAACAAATGATGGCGGACCGCTCTTTTATAACTAAGAGGGTCTGCACACAAGCTTAGGGAAAAAAAAAGATCTGCACCCAAAAAAAGGCTGGCGGCAGACCGCAGCGACCCAGCAGGGCCGGGGTCACGCAGCTAAAGGTGCTACGGACCTACGGACACCCACTGAGGTACGCCGAAAAAAATAATTTTTGAACCTTTTTTTTTTTTTTTAACCCTAACCTGTCCTTACCTAAATCTAAAGCTATCCCTGGGGATTTCTGTGCCAAGGGGCCACAGAAAGGGGGCAAGGGGCACGGGGCACTTTTTTTTTACAGTGAGGGGATGGTGGGCAGCACTGGGCTCCGTCCTGCTCGCCAGATCTCTGTGAAATGGCAGGCAGAACGGAGCAACATGCTCCTAGCCCCCACCATCCCCTCCCATTACACTGTGATTGGTGTGGCCACTTTGGCCACCCAATCACAACTGTACTGAGGAGGGTGGCCACAATGCCAACCCCCAGTACAGCATGGATGGTGATTGGTGGTTTATATTACACCACCAGTCACCATTTATATCCGGGTCACAGGGTCACACGTGACCCGGAACCGCTGCAGAACGCCCGTAAGTAGTTACCGGCGTCCTGCAGCGATCGCCGGTATAAGAGGTCCTCTGGACCTCCTCCGGCATACTGCCGGGATGTCTGCTGAATGAAATCAGCAGATATCCGGCTCCGATCCCCGCCCGGCGAGCGGCGGGGAACGGAATCGCAGCACATCGCTCGTCTGAATTGATGAGCGATGTGCTGCGATCGTGGACATGGGCGATATGCCGAGATGCCTGCTGAACGATTTCAGCAGGCATCCGGCTCCGGTTCCCAACCGGCTAGTGGTGGGGACCGGATTTCCCATGGGCGTATGGATACGCCCTGCATCCTTAAGGACTCGGAATGCAGGGCGTATGCATACGCCCTGCGTCCTGAAGAGGTTAATGGCAGATATGAAAAAATGAACAAGACTAGATATGGAAAAAATATACAGGAAAAACCAGGAGATGCATGGGATGAACAGATGAACTGAATGTCAAACTCTAAACAGCTCAGGAAACATAGAACACAGTTCACACTGGACACAGAAAACTCAACAAAAACAGATACTAGTTCAGAGGACACAAACAAAGAACTAGACTCCCCACTCCAAGCATGGAGGGACATGAATACCAAAGCCAAATAGACTCCTAGCCAGCGGGCAAACCCCACTGTGGGATCAGGATACTGGCCTAGAAGGAAACAGATATATAATACACAGAACACTAGACTGAGAACTCGATGAGTCTGAACAGACCCAGAGAAAACATCAAAAGCCAAACTCCAAAACATGGAGGAATATGGGTCAGGACTCTAAAAAGGAATACTAAATACTGACCACAGGTACAACCACAAGACTAACAGTGTGAACACAGACTAAGATATAATCAGGTTAAAGCAGAACGTACATACATAATACTAAAAACCCGCAGAGGTACTCAAACCAAGCAGACTAAAATCTTATATCATAAACAGGATCATAACCATGGTTAAAACACAGATATTAACAGATGGACAAAGCAAAGGTGAATTATAAAACAGTCATAGTAAGAGTAGCACTAATCACCAGCCCAGAGTACCAGCAGTGCTCTGGTTTTAAAACCACACCCAAGCTGTCATAGGTGGAGAGCATTAACACTTCCAACCGAAGGAAGAATTATCACAGAAACTGATCAGACTTAAAAACAAAGTCTAAACCGGACCTAAAACAGAAAAATGCAAAAACACAGAAATTGACATTACAGGTATGCATCGAAACATATTTTTGGTAGCAACATCCATTCAACTATCGGTATTCTTCCCTGACAGGAGACCGTCAATTTAGCATATATAACAATGTAGTTTTGTAGAGTATTCTAGACTGTTGTAGCTTAACAAACTCTGTGTGTCCCCAACCTTCACATGATATAATAATCCTATATGAATAAATAAATAAACTATGATTTGTAGGGGTTGACCACAGCTTTATTAAATAGTAAAACATGACAATGTAATCACTGGCACCTAACATTATTCCACCCCGTGGTACAAGTCCACCTAGGGGCCAACACTCTCTAAAAAAAAACTCTCTGACCCACTGCTATGAGTTCAAAAGCAGAAAACAAATGTGATAAGAGTGCACAAATCAATAAACAGAAAACAAGGGATGGAGGATGGGAAAGCTGAGGCACGACAGTGTCCAGCAGATTGTTGTGACTTTACAAACTCTGGAGGTTACCAACCTTTTCCTTGACATATTAATCATACGTATATACAATATAATCAAGATAGGTAACAAAGTAACTTTAATGGGTGGTAGTCATCCACAGCTTTATTTAATATTTACATAACAGTGTAATCACTGGCGCGTAGCATTTTGCTGCCCCGGACTCTTGGGGTGCAAGTCCGCCTTTTGGGTATTTCTCTCTTACCTAACTTCCCATTGACCTGCCAAGGAATAGCCCATGTAGGCGTACATGGGGCTCTGACCCAAGAGACAAAGGACCTGCTTCAAGCGGTCTTGGAGTCTGTGAAGGACAATATCCAAAAAGATTTCTGTAAGTTGGACTCTGGCCGACCACATCAGCCGTGTGTTTTACGTATGGGCAGGGAAGTGCAACACTATTCTCGCCCACTCCCCCTTTCCCTGCCTACTTGCTTATCCACCCTAGGCAGCGGATCGACAACCATGTTGACGGACCCTTCCTTAAAACAAATAATATCTAAACACACACACAATAAGTCACAGTCCACAAGCTGAGTCATTTCTAAGAGATCACAGAAGTGCCAAGTCGCAGAAACAGAAAAAGGGTCAGAAAGAGTAGCCAATGGGTCAGATTTGCCATAAATACGGGATACAGTATACATGCTAGCTAGGAGATGAAGCTCCTTCGCAGGCAGGGTGTGAGAGCAGACTGCCAGCTTATATAGGAGCCAGAACAAGTGCCCCAATCAAGGTCAGCTGACCAGTCCAGACAACAAGGCATAACCCAGCAACAAAAAGAAAACAAAAGAAACTGTCAGAACCCGAACCATTTACCTTTATGGGTTCTGACATGTTGTACCATTCCAATTGGGTATGTTGCATGACAGCCCCAGAGCAAGTCTTGATGAATCTAGATGTTCTGGATTTGACAGCGTTCCACACCTGTTCCACCCCACTTCCATCGTGGACATCAAGCCAAACTATCTCCTACCAGAGAATAAGAAGTTCAGGAAAAGAGCTAGGTAGACCCTCAAGGTTAACAATTCAGTAGTGAGCATAGGTCATTGCTCCCAGTGTGAATGACCAGTATGATCTTTCAATTCATGTCCTTGGACTACCTCAAGCCACGGATACCCCTTTAAACCACTACAATGCCTTGGAACCCCAGATTGTGTACACCTACCAGCATTCAGCACGCTGAAAAGCCCCAAAAAAATAATGAATGCCCCCAGGGTCCAGATATTGGGCCCAGGGGGATCTAGGAAAAACAATCACAAATACAAGAATAAATCAGGATGGTTGTACCTAGCATTACAATCTGATCACCATCTGAATATCCTCTAAACTTCTTCTTCAGGGAAACCTGCTAGGCTGCCTCTGTTGCAGCCCCAATCTAGGAATAGTGGGTGCCAAAAGCCCCTGGGGGAAACCCAAACAATAAAAAAAGATTGGGATTGGAAAAGGAATAAAAGGTACCAAACCGAACCCACACTACTAAAAACACCCTCTGCATGCAAACCTGCACCATGGATCTGGACAGAGAGGGACAAGCTCACTAACTTGAAGAGCCCTGAATAAAGAAAAGCAAAACACAGTGGACTAAAAGGAGGCTTTGTAGTTTAAAGAACAAATTGCACTCCAGTCTCAGAGTAACTAATATAACACTGGACGCCTAGTGTTCCTGGATACCTCTTCCCGTTTCCACCCATTAAAGAGTACCTATCAAACCCATCTGTCCCTAATTCCTCCCCCCCCATCTTTCCCTTACTCTTCCTGACCCTAATCCTACTTTTGTCAATCCCTTGTTAGTTGCTAATCTTGCTGCCTTCTGTGAGAGAGGAAGGGGAAGTGGCTAAGCAATCATGACTTCAGTTGAAGCCTGGCTGGGCTCAATTCCGCCCTTCTTCTGCGGCCTGCTTTTAATCCGGATCCTGCTTGTAATCCGGTAAGAAGGTGCGGGGGGGTTGCTTTCAGCTCCGCGATCCTGTTGCTTCTGTGCTTATATTCGGAGGGGGGGGGGGGGGAGGGGAAAATGTTATAACACATCTGCACAACCCTTTGCAGGAAAAAGAAAGAATCCCTGCCAATGTGCATTGCAGCTACACATGCCTGTCTGACACAAGGTAATCTAGAATTTCCGCTAACCTGGCCTCGTCAATAATGTAGACAGGCTTACCCTCCATCATATCCTTCCAGTCGCATGGTGTCGGAGATGACTGTCCTGGCAACATTAGCCTCTCTGGAGGAGGCTCTACAGGTAAGGCGCATAACCCACTCATCCAAACCCCCCGCCTGTTACCGCAGTTACTGCCCTTACATCCCCCCACCCTGCCCTGCGAAAGTGACGGGAAGTAGCTTTTGAAACATCTGCCTCTGAAAATGGAGAAAATTCTCTATGAAATTATCATCCAACAGGACATGGTGTGCCCTAAACCAGATGGATATCTGAAGGCTCAGGAGGACTTGATGCTGAAACAGATTAACCACAGGAGGAGAAGAAGCTGAGAGGAAATTGATGGACTGAACAACACCCAGGTTATCTGAAAAAAAAAAATGTCCCGGTTACTAAATTTGGGTTCCCTAAACCTCTACAGCTACAATTGAGGAAAAAAATTCTAAAAGGGACATATTTTTACACAAACCCGCAACATACCAAGATTGTCCTAGAATTTGCACACCAACTATTCCAAAAAACACTCTGAAACCTGCAACTTCAGCAGACTTGGTAAAATTAAAAAAAAATTAAAAAAAACAGCTCCAGGCCGGAGACCTCCACAGATAAAGAACAGGTGCCTGTGAAAACATCTTATAAAAGCAGCCAAACTTTCATATTTGCACGAAGGAGACTAATGATCCGAATGCGTTGCTCCGAGTGCTTAACGCCTTTGGTAGCCAAAAAAATAGATCCTGAAAAAAAATCTGTCCAAGGGCATTAACAGGAGCGACTGCATTACGACATCTTATGCACAGACCGAAAACGTCAATTAAATCTTGCAACTTAATCTTATCCTGGGGTACGCCAAAAACCATGGCAACTGAATCAGTTTGAATCCCTAGAAAAGACAGGGTTGTAATAGGGCCCATAGTTTTTTCTTTGGCTAATGGAAAGTATCCACCAAAAGTTGGCACATCAGAACTTGCTGTGGAAACGAAAAGGAAATCATACAAATAATCATGATCTCCCTGGCACCTGTTTCCTATCACACCACCCAATTCATAAAAAGAGCTAAAAAGCTTAAAAAATATTTGCACTATATGGAACAGCCCATAGGAAGACATGTGTCATAGAAGTAAAGGCAATCAGGGTGTACAGCAAGATGTTTATTTTTTTTATAAGGGGCAGAAGGGGAATGTTGCTGAAACACCGCCTCCCCCCATGCTGGATTTATTCTCTTGCCATCCATCAGCATTCTTGTCATTCTAGCTTGTTTCTTACAATCTGCACAAAGGAGACCAATGACTGCAAGGTATTAGATTCTGGGTATAAGTTGAAATAATTTTTACCAGAGTTCTCATTTATGCTGCTGTTTTGGTATTTTGCCTTCAGTATGGTAATTTCTGTGTTGGGCATCTGTTGAATCTTTCACTTTGTCTCCAGTGGCTTCTGCCTGCCATGTTGGTTTTGATTGATGTCTCTCTTCCTATACCTTCTCCTGGTTGTGTATGTGTCCATATAATAAAAATATAATTTATGTATCTCTACCAGCTCGGCACTAGCTGAAGTGGTGGGAAACTATTCTCAAGATTCGAAAATTAGTTCCATAGTACTCCCCATAGCAGTTTCTGCACCCACTCACCCCACCCCTTTTTTTCTTTGTGCAAAAATAAGTTATCTTGAAAGAATATAGTTTTAAATAAAAATTACATTAAACAAATCCATAAAAAATGTAATGGCATGGTTGGAAAAATCTGAATTCAATAGGTTCTCATTCCAGCTCCATACCTTGTTCATGATCAATTGACAATTGAAATGAAGTTAAAACATTTTTTTTTAATTAATATTAATAACGTTCAGCATATATGATATGTACCAGAAAACAATTTGGTAACCATTTAATCCTAAACTTGGGAACTGATTCAAAGGCTCATGCACATAAATATAAGACAATTGGTTCTCTAATTTACATTTTAAAGTATCCATGGTGACCATATATTTTTTCACATAAAATATTAAAGGGTAGCTCCCACCATCCTTTTTTTTTTTTTTTGCTAGCCCGTAACCCCCCCACCCCTGCTACGGCACTAGCCCGTTCCCTCATTACACTTGCAGTTACTGCAGAGTCCGGCAGCGGGCGTGCGGGAGGAGTGGCCTCCCAGCCAGTGGCCGGGGAGCCAATGCGTTCGCTCCCGCCTGATTGACAGGCAGTGAGCGAGTGCAGCCTAACTGAAAAAGGACTGATTGCCACTCCAAAATCAGTCCTTTTTCTGTGGCCGGTTTTTAAATGTAAATTAAACCTTTTTAATGGAAAAAAAATAATAAAAGTATATTAGAGATATGTTGTAGTACATAAGTACTACAACATATCAAAAAATAAAGTTGGTGACAGTGCCCATTTAATGTATATGTAACAGGGTTAACAATATATGCTGCAAATCTATTTGTTATGCAACCTGTGTCGACAAGACATAATTCACTGTTCCTCTCTACACTAACCTTTGGGGTTTAACATGATTCCACATTTTCATTTTTACATGCTAAAAATTTGTATACATCCAATTCCGTTCAAACATTAAGTTGAATATCTGTTATGAGAGGAGATATTTAAGGTCTGTTCTGTGATGTTCGTGGTCGTAGTCTCTTCTTCCCTCAGTTGTGTATTCTCATATTGTGTAGATGAACAATCTTTTGGATGTACTATGGATGTACTCTCTCCATCAGCTCTAGCTTTCATGATGGCCCTGGCAATCCCCTTAACCCCACATGGCTGGAGGGTGCAATTGTAGGCAGGGTCCTGAGGATGTCTTTCACCTAGGGCTCAACCCCAAAAAGCCATTCAGGGAGCTGCGGAGAATCTGGAGGTTGCCACCTGACCGTTCTGCTGGAGGGGGCTGGGCAGTCAGCCCTCTGGTACTCGAGCACTTGGGGTATAGGTGTCCTTGTGACTGTAGGTTCCTTGGAGTGCTGTTCAGGCTCGAATCTGTAAAAGCCAATTCAGCCAACGATCCTTATAAGTCCTCCACTGCAAGAGGGATGCTTTGTGGTATAGCTGATTTGGGCATAATCTCCTGTGGCTTGGTCTGCCCTGCTGTTTGTGTCAGTGGCCATCTTTTATTACTGTGCATGCAGATAAGGTGCTGGTAAGGGGGCACCTCAGCATTCTTCCATGTCAGCGATCGTGTCAGCGGCTTCAATTGTATTCTGCAACTTCTCTGCCATTGAAGAATGTTCTGATGTCTTCCTTCTGGCTCTTTTAGCTGGGCAGATGCATTGAAGTCTATAGGTGCAGGCTCAGGCAAAATGGTGGCGATGGAGTTTGGGTTAGCCCCATACAACCATGACTAGGGAGGTCTGACTTTTTTCAGTGTCCCTGTGTCTCTTCTTGATGTACCTTACCTCGGTCCACTGCAGTGTGGTCATCTTATGTTTTCTGGCAAACAAAACGGGACAAAATTATTCAACTCATTGCAGTAATCTTGACTTTAAGGGACATGGACTCACAATTTAAACAACTATCTTCCCACCAGCTGGATATATGAGAACAGTGTCCTCTTTATCAAGCAGCAGTTCGGAGTTCTGCACGGTCTGGTGAGAGTAATGGGACCGCTGCCAGGTTCCTTCCATTTTGCACTGCCTGAAGGTATGAAGCAAAACAAGGTCCCCAGAACAGGTGATCAGTGCAGTGCCCAGGCCTGATTATTAAATTATACATGTGTTTTATAATTGCATCTGTGCATAAACTAAGACCTGGGGGGTGAGGGGTCATTCAGACGGTGTCCTTTGTTTTTGTGTATTGCAGTCAATTGGGGCCTGTCTGCTGTTTTCCTCTTTTGAAGTTTCTTTGAAGTGGCAGGATGTAAGGGGTCTCTGGTCCCATATATGAGATAAGAGATGCCCCCCCCCCCCCCCCCCCCCTGGTGGGACCAGAGGGGAGGGGGGAATGGAGTCCCTCCGAAAAGGAGATATATGATATGTAACAATGCTAGAGTCAGTTGTTAAGATCTGTGCCCCAAGCTGAGAAGACCATCCTAAGAACAGCTGGAGACTCTCTCATGGACTACTTTACTATTACGCTGTAAGAACTTCATTTTTACTTTTCTGAACTTGATTGCTAAACTCTCATATATATTCTTATACCTGTATGTCATTTGTTAATTTTTATGCATAGCACTGTGATACCTTTTATCAGATTAAATGTTTAATTAATCAGCTCTGGTCTTTGATCTCTAAATATATGAGCTCACCTTTCTGAAGGCAGCTCGGGTGAAACACGTTTATCTGAGGGTTAATTTGGTGACTTGCTGGGACTAGTAGTGGATACCCAGAGGTCTGACGGCTTTAACCCTTGCACCATCACACTCTCTCTAGCGTCTTGGCTGGACCGATAGGGTGTGATCGTGACACCTCCATTGTCATCTCAACATGACTTAATGCAGATAAAATTAGCTTTCAATTTATAAGCCCGCTGTGTATGTGCGCCACTTATGAATCAACAAATTTACACAGTATATTGAATATAAAAATGTATCAATATGAATATACTTAAATAAATTCATCCACATCTATCTTCATGGACATATTTTTAGTCATTTGAACAGTCTATGGATTTTTTATTGTGAAGTGTGAATTATAAAGAATAATTCATCCAGGGAATCATTTATGCATGCACTACAAACATTGATGTATCAATATACAGGCATTTCTAGGCATGTCTGACCTTTTTCACAGTGTCCCCCATGTCTCTCCTCAATAAATTTGTGGCAGACCACGGTCCGCTCTAGAATGATTGCCTTATCAGTCTCTGTTGATGAACATAAAACCCTCTATAGGTGCTTCAATTCATATGGTATCAGTTGTTCAATAACACCTCTACATGATCTTATTTTACTCTCAAATAGCTGTTTATACGACTTCCATTTTATCTATACTGGATCTGTCAAAATAAGATTTAGTATGTCTTTTTTTTTTTTTAAGATCTTTTGGATTTTAATAAAAAAAATTATATATAAATTTAAATGTGTAAAAAAAAAAATTGTGCACAGTATCTACACTACAAATTATGGAAATTATATTTTTCACACTTACCTAAATAATTGATGTAAATAACAGTCAGCATAATTCTCATGTTATCAACTATTAAGAGAACAATTCAAATTTTATTGAAAAAAACTCCTGATAAGTTTTTTTTAAACATAAAAAATTTACAATGCACTTTTCCAAATTATTACTCACAGTAAGTTTCAAAACACTTCATAGCTTGTAAAGAACAGAAAATTGTCATTTGTTGTGTTTGCAGCATTTACTGAAATCAAAAGCTATTTCAATCAAACTTATAACATTTTACCTTTTTAAACATTTTAACATAGGACCCCTTATTTGATAGCAGCTTTATAAGTCTTGCATCCATTGAACTTGTGAGTTTTTGGACAGTTTCTGCTTGAATTTGTGTGCAAGATGTCAGAATAGCCTCCCAGATCTGCTGTTTGGATGTAAACTGCCTCCCAACCTCATAGATCTTATGCTTGAGGATGCTCCAAAGGTTTTCAATAGTATTGAGGTCAGGGGAGGATGGAGGCCACGTCATGACTTTCTCTCCTTTTATCCCCATAGCAGCCATTAATGCAGAGGTATTCTTTGCAGCATGAGATGGTGCATTGTCATGCATGAAGAATACTGTATTACAGAAAGCATAGTTCTTCCTTCTGTACCAGGGAAGAAAGAGGTCAGTCAAAAACTCCACATACTTTGCAGAGGTCATCTTTACACCTTCGGGGGCGCTAAAGGGGCCGACCACCTCTCTTCCCATGAATCCAGACCAAAATATGACTCCACCACTGACTTGCTGACATCGCAGCCTTTTTGGAACAGGGAGGCTGTCCACCATCAATCCATCTGGACCATCTAGGGTTGCACGGCACTCATCAGTGAACAGGACTGTTTGAAAATTGGTCTTCATGTATTTTTCTGCCAAATGCAGCTGTCTCTGCTAGTGAGCATTGATTAGTGGTGGCCGAATAGAAGGTTTATGCACAGTTGCAATAGTGTGATTATTTGGGCCCCACATGTGTTTTCCATAGCTGGAGGTGGTGCAGAGCTTTTTTGTCTGTCAAATATTTTGTGCCCAGCTTGTGCAAATATAGAGAGACACCCTAATAACTGTTATGTCCTGGGTACATTAATACTTTATAGAAAGATGTAGGTTTATGCTGCACAGATGATAAAATTTGTGTTTGGGGCTCTGCCACACATGGGCTTAATATGTTAATTTTAGAGACAGTACATGGTTAGCGTGACCTGCTGGAAGACATATATTTAACACACAAATTCTGGGGTCCCGGGTGTGTAGGCAGGCTGGGCTGCACAAATGATAAAAATTGTTTAGGGTTGTGATTTACAGCTGATTATAAAGTCTATTCATACTGCATTGTGATACTGTGTATCTGCTGCTTGGAAACATGGCAGGGCTCAGAAGGGAAGGAGAATTATGTATAAGCTGAACAATATACAACAGGGTTCAACGAACAAAAAAGGGAGAGATGGTGTGAAATACCATGGTGAAAAAAAATCAGGGATGTGTTAGATCCTGAAACTGGGCTAGGTGTCTTTTATTCTGAGGTGTTCTAATCAGGTGTTAATTTTTTTTTTTAATTTCAACGTTTTATTGAATTTCACAAAATAAAGCCAAAAGGCACAGTAAAGAATACAAATACAGTGGAACGTCCATGGTCATACTGAGCCACGAAGAATAAAAAATCGAACACTTATGGAAACTGTTACAAGAACAGAGGACAAACATAGCCCCAACTAGGGGGTAAACAAGGCATTAATCACAGACCACTTGGGTTGGTCGCAAAGTATTCAGTGTTACTAATCGATTAGTAAAGAGTCCCCGTCTCCTGCAATCCGATGTGACATGTATGTATAGCTGGGTGGTAACATATGGAGGGAACTCGCAACTAGAAAAAGATCAAGTAACAGGTAAGAAATGTCAATTCTCCACTTAAATAACTTCCGCTATTAGTGTGGACTTCCCAGGAAGGAAATATAATGGAGAATAGAAAAGCAGAGTTTGAGAAGGGCGACTAAGGGGCGGAATATAGAGGTACATAATGCGGGCTATGCATCCAGAGATCCCAACGCTTAAGGAAACTGGCATCATGGTGGTGAGCTAATGCATACATGCGTTCGTATTGGCAAGTCAAATTAACATTAGACAATATTTCAGAAAGGGTGGGTATGATCAGGGATTTCCAATGTCTGGTGACACAAAGCTTGGCGGACATGAGAATGTGAGCTATCACAGTCCTAGACTCCAACGGGAATTGATCCAAATCAATCATCAGTAGCACTGTAGCGGGCCTCAGCTGAACTGTCCATCCTAGCATGTTAGTAATAACCAATTCTATTCCCCTCCACAATACCCTTAATGCTGGGCATTCCCATAGGACATGTAACAGCGTACCCACATCTTCACAGCCTCTCCAGCACCTATCAGAGCAGGAGGAGTCCATAATGTGTAGTCTATCTATATATGGCGTGTAGTACCACCTATGGATGGTTTTATAGATTGTTTCCTGATGGTTGGCGTATCTAAATAAGCTACGTGTGTCTCGGAATGCTTGAGTCCATTGATCTAGTGAAATTGTGCAATGTAAGCCCCTTTCCCATCTATCCATGGTAGTAGCAGTTTTGTCCCCTAATAGGTCATAGAAAAATAGAAATACCTTGGGGCAGCGTCTGGGAGGCTTGTAAAGATCCCAGCAGCCTGGCGGGCACACATCAGGTGTTAATTTTATATACTGGGCTCTAAATATGACATAATTCCATGCTTTTGTTTCTGTAGATTCCTCCAGCTCCTCCATTCTCAGAATTTTCATATGCTCATCCGGTTTAATACAGTATGACAGCGCTGTATTGTAGGGTAAAATACCTTCATCCCTTGCCCTCAATCTTCTCACAGACTAAGGCTTCTTTCACTCTGTGTTCTTCCGTTTTTAAATATCCATTTGTAGTATTTTAAAATCTTTTAACGGACGTTAATAAACGGATGAAGTAACATACATACGGATGAATATTTTCCCATTCTTTTGTTATTGTAACGGATAAATGTTTCTGTTAATATCCGTAATCATCCATTATAGCATGCCTTTATAACGTCTGTTAGTAAAACCCTTTCACCCTTTCTTGACCTCTCCTACCTGTTCACACCTTGAAACAATAGAAGCTCCGCCTGCTATTCAAAGTGTAGGGTATAATAAAAAAGGGTGCTTCAATGATCTTCTAGCAGTCTGAATTTCAGCACTGAGGTGAGTACAGACTTGACCATATTTTAATTTTACCATGTTTTCCACCTACCTTTCCTACAGTTACACTGTTCTGCTGTGGCATGCCCAAAGAATGAGAAGAAGAATACAAGATGCTGAAAGACGTAGCCAACGCCGCCGAAGATATTGGATCCATCCCATCACTGCGGCACGGATGACCCACGGGGTTCACAGCACTTTGCATGTGGAGCTGCGCCAGCACCCTAAGAAGTTTGCAAGCTACGTACGGATGTCTGTATCAACATTCAATGACCTACTAGCACGCATCAGCAAACGGATCAGTCGGCAAGACACCCACCTGAGAAGGAGCATCTCACCAGAGGAACGCCTCATCGTAACCCTCAGGTATGTATTATAATAATAATAATTATTATATATATTTTTTTTTCATTCAATGTCTTCTACAAAATACTAAACCCCCCCTTTTTTTAAGGTTCCTGGCATCCGGTGAGAGTTTTTTGTCGCTCCACTTCAACTTTTTTGCCTGGGAATTTCCACCATCTCTGGGATTGTCCGGACCATCTGCGATGCCCTGTGGGATTGCCTTCTAGAAGAATTTCTCCCACAACCTTCTCCAGAACTGTGGCTTCAAATTGCAGAGAAGTTCCACGAAGTAACACAGTTTCCAAACTGTAGGAGCAATCGATGGGAAGCACATCAGGATCCAGAAGCCAGCGCACACGGGGTCGGAGTATTTCAACTACAAGAAGTTCTTCTCCACCATACTTGTGGCCATTGCGGATGCGCAGTACAGATTCATCGCAGTGGACATCGGTTCATATGGAAGAATCAATGACTCACGTGTGTTCAAGAACTCTGTCATGGGGAGGAGGATCTACTCTGGTGACATGGGACTTCCTGAACCAAGGGCCTTTTCTGGGACCGATGGACCTCCAATGCCTTTCATTTTTATTGGGGATGAGGCTTTCCAGATGTGTGGCAACTTGCTCAAGCCCTACTCCAGCCAAGGACTCGACCAACTCAAGCGGATCTTCAATTACAGGCTGTCACGTGCAAGACACTATGTGGAGTGTGCCTTTGGAATTTGTTGGCAAATGGCGGATCATCACACGGCCAATCCAATTGCACCCAGACGTGGTAGATCAGGTTGTTAAGGCAGCTGTTGTTCTACACAACTTCATCCTAACCAAGGAGCCTTCCTTCAGTGATCCAGAAGAAGTTGAATCAGCTCTGCCTGGACTACAGCAGACATCCAGAAGATCTACCCAGGCCATCATGCGTCTCAGAGATGATTTTTCACAGTATTTCCTGACAGAAGCTGGCATGGTGTCTTGGCAGGATCGTATGTTGTGAACTGTCTTGGAATTATTTTTCTTTGGCAATAAAGATCTTTTGCTTATGTATATATCATTGTATGTTTGTACACATTGCTTGCATGATGTTGAGGTTGTACATTGTACGGCCCAGTGTCACTTCTACACTGAGGTATAGAATGTACACCCTTCAACATGATGCTAGCAATGTGCTTACATCATGTTGTGCTTGTACACATTGGTTGCATGATGTTGGAGGGTGTACATTGTACGGCCCAGTGTCACTTCTACACTGGGGCATATAATGTACACCCTCCAACATGATGCTAGCAATGTGCTTATATCCCCATTTTGATTTCAAGATAGTAGAGTTGTACCTTCTACCACAACATTGTGAATGAAACACTGGGTGGTAGAAGACCTTTAATATCCTGAAAGCAAAACCTTGATTTGTGTAAAAAAATAGACAAAGTCAATGAATCTTTAAAAAAATAAAATACATTTTTTTTTTTTTATTTATTTTTTTTTACCACGAATACAAATGCCTCTGCCTCTTGTGGGTGCGGGCTGAGGCTCGGGATGCTATTTAAAAAAAAAATAATAATAATTGAATTTACGTTATAAAAGATGTATAACAAAATGCAAAAATTGGTACTATACATTCAGGCTCTTTGGAAGGCCTATCCTGGGAGTCCTGGGGGGCTGACACTTGAGGGACACTCTCCTCCTTGGATTCCTGGGCAAAAACTTCCTGTGCAGAAAGTTGTGCATGCTGTAAAACATGAAAAAAAAATTAGGTAAAGTAATTTATGCTGATTACTCAAATTGAAAAATACTCACACTTGAGCTATTATTTTCTGTGGAGTCTGAAGATGAACTTTTGTTCCACTACTACATGCTTCTGGGGGGGGGAGAGAAAAAATAAAAAATTATAAATAATTTTCCATAACATTCTTAACCCCTTAACGACTTAGCCCTTTTTCACCTTAAGGACTCGGCCGTTTTTTTGGAATTCTGACCACTGTCACTTTAAACATTAATAACTCTGGAATGCTTTTACTTATCATTCTGAGATTGTTGTTTCGTGACATATTCTACTTTAACATAGTGGTAAAATTTTGTGGTAACTTGCATCCTTTCTTAGTGAAAAATCCCCAAATTAGATGAAAAAAATGTAAATTTTGCATTTTTCTAACTTTGAAGCTCTCTGCTTGTAAGGAAAATGGATATTCAAAAAACTTTTTTTTGGTTCACATATACAATATGTCTACTTTATGTTTGCATCATAACATTTGAGTTTTTACTTTTGGAAGACACCAGAGGGCTTCAAAGTTCAGCAGCCATTTTCCAATTTTTCACAAAATTATTTTTCAGGGACCAGTTCAGTTTTGAAGTGGATTTGAAGGGTCTTCATATTAGAAATACCCCATAATTGATTCCATTATTATTCAAAATGACATTCAGTCAGTGTTTTAACCATTTAGGTGTTTCACAGGAATAGCAGCAAAGTGAAGGAGAAAATTAAAAATCTTAATTGTTTACACTCGCATGTTCTTGTAGACCCAATTTTTGAATTTTTGCAAGTGGTAAAAGGAGAAAATTTTTACTTGTATTTGTAGCCCAATTTCTCTCGAGTAAGCACATACCTCATATGTCTATGTAAAGTGTTCGGCGGGCGCAGTGGAGGGCTCAGAAGGGAAGGAGCGACAATGGGATTTTGGAGAGAACATTTTTCTGAAATGGTTTTTGGGGGGCATGTCATCTTTAGGAAGCCCCTAGGGTGTGTCAAAACAGCAGGAAAAAACTAGACCCCTCTGGGAATGTAACATGGGATAAAGTGAGCCTTATTACCCCACAGGTGTTTCATGACTTTTGCAAATGTAAAAAAAAAAAAAAAAAAAAACCCACAAATGCTTGGTTTCCCAAAAACATTTACATTTTTACAAAGGGTTAAAGCAGAAAATACCCCCCAAAATTTGAAGCCCAATTTCTCCCGATTCAGAAAACACCCCATATGGGGGTGAAAAGTGCTCTGCTGGCGCACTACATGTCTCAGGAGGAGGAGTCACATTTGGCTTTTTGGAAGCAAATTTTGCTCTGGGGGCATGCCGCATTTAGGAAGCCCCTATGGTGCCAGGACAGCAAAAAAAAAAAACAAACAACCACATGGCATTACATTTTGCAACTAGAACCCTTGGGGAACGTAACAGTGTTACAGTGAGTACTTACACATCACAGGTTTTTTGAACAGTGGGCCGTAAAAGTGAAAAATTTTATTTTTTTTGCACTACATTGATAGTGTTACCCCAAATGATTCATTTTCACATTGGGTAATAGGGCAAAAGGCCCCCAAAATTTGTAGAACAATTTTGCCTGAGAAAAAAAATACCCCATATGTGGATGTAAATTGCTCTGTGGACGCACTGCAATGCTCAGAATAGAAGGATTGAAAATGTTGTTGAAATTGAAGTCTGGGGTCATGTGCATTTATAAAGCCCCCAAAAGCAAAAATAAACCCACATGTGACACCATTTTAGAATCTACACCCCTCAATGAACGTAACAAGGGGTACAGTGGGAAATAACACCTCACAGGTGTTTTTGAAAAGTGGGCCATAAATTGGAAAATTTTGATTTTTTTACACAAAAATGCTGGGGTTACCCAATTTTTTTTACATTTTCACAAGGGGTAATATGAGGAATTGGGTTACAAATTTTGGAGGGCTTTTTCCCCTGACTATAAAAATACTTCCACATATGGGGTAATGTGCTGGACGGGTGCACAACAAGGCTCAGAAGTCATAAAGGTCACTTTGTATTTGTGGCCTTTGGCATATCAGTAGCTGACGGTTACATAAATTCCAAGGAAAATACAAAAATGAAACACCCACATGTGGCACCATTACAGAAAGTACCCACCCTGAGGAATGGGTATGGGGTAAAAAGGACATTTTAAAAGCACAGGTGTTTCCTAAATTTATTTTCCAGGAATAGATTCAATAATTGCAATTTTCAACCTATGCTCTGCTTCATTTTTCTGGGAACAACTAACATGTGACTCCGAATTGTCGCCTGGAAATACGACAGAGCTCAGCGAGGCGGATGTTTGTTACTGACCTAACAGTTACATACTTTCAGAGGAAAATACAAGAAAGGAGCACCCACATGTGAAGCTATTACAAACAGTACACCCCCTAGGGAAGGTGAATAGGGTGAAGTGGAGATTTGGAACAGACGGGTGTTCCCTTCATTTATTTTTCAGGAATGGATGAAGTGTACTATGGGGGAAAGAAAATTGCAATTTTAGTACTGATATGCCGATTATTTTCCCAGAATGATGACCCAGAGTACAGCCAAAAGTAAAAATGATGCCCACCCCAAACCCTATACTCTGAATCATCATTCTGGGAAGGGGATGTGTGGGGCCATCCCTATTCTGTTACCTCAAATGTGCAACCCATTCAGGTGGGGAGAGAGCGTGGTGCATTTGAGGCAACGACAAACCTCCAATGCTGTTGACTCTGTGTCCCATGACCCATTTTTTAGGGGGAAGAAAAAAAAAGATATTGGGGGTATTAGGAAAGAGGTTTTAGTTTAAAATTTGGAAGACAATGTACCCTGGACTGGTACATTGGAGCCGAATTCTGTGAAATGAAATTTAGGGCAAAGGATGGAAAATTTAGTACTCCATGGAAGTGTGATACTCCCTGAAGCAGCCTATGCAGAGGCCCAGATGATCAGTGTCACACTGAATGGTGGTGTCCCTCCGTCTCCCCTTCCTTTGACACTCTGCATCTTTTCTGGGTTCGTCCCGACTTTCCAGTGTTGGGGATCACAATTGGAAAGTGTTGGCCGGGGACGATCCGGGGACCTAAAGTTCCAGAGGTGCTCTGACCCGCTCTTTGGCGGTCACCATAGATGAGGGCCCTTAGAACTACCTCTTGAAATTCCAGGAATGTCCCTGTGTTGCCAGCGTTCTGGGACAGTATAAAAGAGTTGTACATGGCAACCTGTAACAAGTAGACCGCAATCTTTTTATACTATACACGTGTTTTCCGCATGGCATTATATGGCTTGAGGACTTGAAAGATCAACTCCCCCCCATATACCGATTGTAGTCCAGAATACAATCGGGCTTGAGGGCCGGTGCCGCGGTCCTTGTCCTTATAACGGACCAACAACAGGCTTTCATGGGAAAAGGCACGGGACTCACCCCGGGGGATAGGAGCATGTAGGGGATGGGGCGGAAGGCCTCTTTGATTCTTCCGGACTGTCCCACAAGCGACCGTGGATCTGGCGGCGAGGGATGAAAACAGAGGGATACTAGTATAAAAGTTATCCACGTAAAGGTGGTAACCTTTATCTAGCAATGAGTGCAAAAGGCCCCAAACGATTTTCCCGCTAACGCCCAGAGTGGGGGGACATTCCTGAGGTTCAAAACGGGAATCTCATCCCTCATACACTATAAACTTGCAAGTGTACCCGGAGGTACTCTCGCAAAGTTTATACATCTTCACGCCATACCGCGCTCGCTTGGTAGGGATGTATTGCCGGAAGCTGAGTCTCCCCTTAAAGCTGATGAGAGACTCATCAATAGCGACCTCCCGCCCCGGGACATAGGCCTCCCAAAATCTGGCCCCGAAGTGATTGATGACCGGCCTGATTTTATACAGTCGGTCATACGCGGGATCAGTTCGGGAGGGGGGGGGGGGGACATGCCTCAATATCAGCATAATGCAAACATTTCCGAATGGCCTCGAACCGGGGACTTGCCATGGCCATACTGTAGAGGGGTGTCTGGTAAAGGACGTCCCCACTCCAATATTGCCTGACACTGTTTTTTTTTAACTAGACCCATATGCAGCACAAGGCCCCAAAAGGTCCCTCATTTCGGCTGCATCGACTGGAGTCCAGCCGCCAAGTCTAGCTAAAAATTAGCCCGGGTTAGCGGCGACGAACTGTTGGGCATACAGATTAGTCTGTGTAACCATCAAATTAACAAAGTCATCATTGAAAAAATGACCGAAAAAGTCCTTTTCAGTGAACCCGACAATGTTAATTTTGATTCCTGAGTCGCCAACAAACTCAGGAATCACAGGCTTGTGGTCCAGACAAGTTCTCCGGTACTAGGTACCAGTGAACTCGGCAGGGGGGCTTCACTAGTATGAGCGCCAGGGGGACTCATACTAGCATGGGTTACAGGTTCAAGGACAGAGGAGGTTTGCGGCGCCGATGAGTTCGCCGCCTTGGTGGCTCATCATCAGAACTAGATGATGAGGAAATAAGGAAGGTGGGGTCTTCCTCGTCCTCTGAGACGCTTTCAGAGTCGGAGGCAGTTATGGCATATGCCTCCTCTGCTGAAAACGCTCTGCGGGCCATTTCCCTACTCTAATGGGGGTGAAGTGTATATATGTGGGGGGAAAAACTTTATTTGTGTATGTGCTGTGTGTGGTGTGTTGCGAGACTACTTCCCTAACCTAACTAAACTAACCCGCCCTAACCGAAAAAAATATAAAATAAAAAGTGGACTTTTTTTTTTTTAAAAGGGGGGACTTCTAGCGCAAAAAAGCCCTGCGCAAAAACAAAGCGTTTATCTAATCAGTGGTGTGCGCACTGATTAGCGCTTGTGGCGGCAGGGGGCGCAGAAGTCAGTGGGAGGTCCAGCCACAGAACAGTGGCTGGTGACTTGTACACAGACCCCTACACAAAAAATCTGAAAAATAAAATAAAAAAACGCTTAACCACTAAAAATGCACCCACCTGAACAAAAAAAACGCTTAACCACTAAAAATGCACCCACCTGAACAAAAAAAACGCTTAACCACTAAAAATGCACCCACCTGAACAAAAAAAAACGCTTATCAGTGATAAATCACTGACAGCGGTGGGACAGGCTGCACACACAGGTACGGTCTGTCCACACAGTGCACGCCTGCTACTGGTGGCACGGACCGTCTATGGGTGCAAAAAAAACCACTGCGTTAACCGAAAAAAGTGCCTGTACCACAAAAAAAATAAACAAAACGCTGATCAGTGATAAATCACCAACAGCGGTGAGGCACGCCGCTCACACAGGTACAGTCCGGCCACACAGCACACGCCTGCTACTGGTGGCACGGACCGCCTATGGGTGCAAAAAAAGCGCCGGCACCACAAAAAATAAAAAAAGCTGATCAGTACTACGGGACTGATCAGCACTACAGGACTGATCAGCGGCGGGTGGGCTTCAACAAACTGGCGGACCGCTCTTTTATGACAGAGGGTCCGCACACACGCTGAGGGAAAAAAAAGATCTGCTCCAAATAAAAAGGCTGGCGACAGACTGCAGCGACCCAACAGGGCCGGGGTCACACAGCTAAAGATGCTACGTACCCACGGACACCCACTGAGGTACACCAAAAAATACTTTTTCTTTTTAACCCTAACCTGTCCCTACCTAAATCTAAAGCTAACCCTGGGGGATTTCTGTGCCAAAGGGCCACAGAAAGGGGGCAAGTGGCACTTTAACACTGAGGGGATGGTGGCAGCACGGGGCTCCGTCCTGCTCGCCAGATCTGAGAGGAATGGCAGGCATAACAGAGCAACATGCTCCTAGCCCCCACCATCCCCTCCCATTACTATGTGATTGGTGTGGCCACTTTGGCCACCCAATCACAACTGCACTGAGGGGGGTGGCAACAATGTCAGCCCCCAGTACAGCAAGGATGATGATTGGTGGTGTATATGACACCACCATTCATCATCTATAACCGGGTCATAGGGTCACACATGACCCTGATGACCCGTAACCGCTGCAGAACGGCGGTAAGTAGTTACCGTGGCCCTGCAATGATCGCCGGTATAGGAGGTCCTCCGGACCTCCTCCGGCATACTGCTGCGATGTCTGCTGAATGAAATCAGCAGACATCTGGCTCCGGGGAACGGAATTACAGCGCATCGCTCGTCTAAATCATCATGACCCCCCCCCCCCTGGGCGATATGCCGCGATGCCTGCTGAACGATTTCAGCAGGCATCGGCTCTGTTCCAGCTGGCTGCGGGGGGCCGGGAAAGCTCATGACGTTCTCATACGTCATGTGTCCTTAACCCCTTCAGGACGGAGCCCATTTTGGCCTTAAGGACCGGAGCGTTTTTTGCACATCTGACCACTGTCACTTTAAACATTAATAACTCTGATGCTTTTAGTTATCATTCTGATTCCGAGATTGTTTTTTCGTGACATATTCTACTTTAACATAGTGGTAAATTTTTGTCGATACTTGCATCCTTTCTTGGTGAAAAATCCGTAAATTTGATGAAAAATTTGAAAATTTAGCATTTTTCTAACTTTGAAGCTCTCTGCTTGTAAGGAAAATGGATATTACGAATACATTTTTTTTTGGTTCACATATACAATATGTCTACTTTATGTTTGCATCATAAAATTGACGTGTTTTTACTTTTGGAAGACACCAGAGGGCTTCAACGGTCAGCAGCAATTTTCCGATTTTTCACAAAATTTTCAAACTCAGTATTTTTCAGGGACCAGTTCAGGTTTGAAGTGGATTTGAAGGGTCTTCATATTAGAAATACCCCATAAATGACCCCATTATAAAAACTACACCCCCCAAAGTATTCAAAATGACATTCAGTCAGCGTTTTAACCCTTTAGGTGTTTCACACGAATAGCAGCAAAGTGAAGGAGAAAATTCACAATCTTCATTTTTTACACTCACATGTTCTTGTAGACCCAATTTTTTAATTTTTACAAGAGGTAAAAGGACAAAATTTTTACTTGTATTTGTAGCCCAATTTCTCTCGAGTAAGCACATACCTCATATGTCTATGTAAAGTGTTCGGCGGGCGCAGTAGAGGGCTCAGAAGGGAAGGAGCGACAAGGGGATTTTGAAGAGTACGTTTTTCTGAAATGGTTTTTGGGGGGTATGTTACCTTTAGGAAGCCCTTATGGTGCCAGAACAGCAAAAAAAAAACCACATGGCATACCATTTTGGAAACTAGACCCCTTGGGGAATGTAACATGGGATAAAGTGAACCTTAATACCCCACAGGTGTTTCATGACTTTTGCAAATGTAAAAAAAAAAAAAAATTTTTTTACCTAAAATGCTTGTTTTCCCAAAATTTTTTTATTTTTAAAAAGGGTAATAGCAGAAAATACCCCTAAAAATTTGAAGCCCAATTTCTCCCGATTCAGAAAACACCCCATATGAGGGTGAAAAGTGCTCTGCTGGCGCACTACAGGTCTCGGAAGAGAAGGAGTCACATTTGGCTTTTTGAAATTTTTCTCTGGGGGCATGCCGCATTTAGGAAGCCCCTATGGTGCCAGAACAGCAAAAAAAAAACCACATGGCATACCATTTTGGAAACTAGACCCCTCGGGGAACGTAACAAGGGGTTAAGTGAACCTTTATACCCCACAGGTGTTTCACGACTTTTGCATATGTAAAAAAAATTTTTTTTTTTTACCTAAAATGCTTGTTTTCCCAAAACTTTTACATTTTTAAAAAGGGTAAAAGCAGAAAATACCCCCCAAAATTTGTAACACAATTTCTCCCGAGTACGGCGATACCCCATATGTGGCCCTAAACTGTTGCCTTGAAATACGACAGGGCTCCAAAGTGAGAGCGCCATGCGCATTTGAGGCCTAAATTAGGGATTGCATAGGGGTGGACATAGGGGTATTCTACGCCAGTGATTCCCAAACAGGGTGCCTCCAGCTGTTGCAAAACTCCCAGCATGCCTGGACAGTCAACGGCTGTCCGACAATACTGGCAGTTGTTTTGCAACAGCTGGAGGCTCCGTTCTGGAAACAGTGGCGTACCAGACGTTTTTCATTTTTATTGGGAAGGGGAGGGGGGCTGTGTAGGGGTATGTGTATATGTAGTGTTTTTTACTTTTTATTTTATTTTTTGTGTTAGTGTAGTGTAGTGTTTTTAGGGTACAGTCACACGGACGGGGGTTCACAGTAGTTTCTCGCTGGCAATTTGAGCTGCAGCAGAAAGTTTGCGGCAGCTCAAATTTGCAGCCAGATACTTACTGTAATCCTCCGCCCATGTGAGTGTACCCTGTACGTTCACATTGGGGGGGACATCCAGCTGTTGCATAACTACAACTCCCAGCATGCCCGTTGGCTGTCGGTGACTGCTGAGAGTTGCAGTTTTGCAACAACTGTAGGCACACTGGTTATGTATCACTGAGTTTGTGACCTAACTCAGTGTTTCACAACCAGTGTGCCTCCAGCTGTTGCAAAACTACAACTCCCAGCATGTACGGTGCATGGTGTACGGTGACTGCTGAGAGTTGTAGTTTGCAACAGCTGGAGGCACACCGGTCGTGAAACACTGAGTTAGGTAAAAAAAAACTCTGAGTTTCACAACCAGTGTGCCTTCAGCTGTTGCAAAACTACAACTCTCAGCAGTCACCGACAGCCAACGGGCATGCTGGGAGTTGTAGTTATGCAACCAGCAGATGCACCACTACAACTCCCAGCATGCACTTTAGCTGTTTGTGCAAGCTGGGAGTTGTAGTTAGACAACAGCTGAAGGTACACTTTTCCATAGAAAGAATGTGCCTCCAGCTGTTGCAAAACCATAAGTCCCAGCATGCCCATAAGGGAATGCTGGGAGTTGTGGTGGTCAGCCTCCTGCTGTTGCATAACTACAGCTCCCAGCATGCCCTTTTTGCATGCTGGGAGCTGTTGCTAAGCAACAGCAGGAGGCTGTCACTCACCTCCAACGATCCAGACGCTGCAGGTCAGTCCCTCGTCGTCTCCGCCGCCGCAGCTGCTCCTGGGGCCCCGATCCCAACAGGGGCGCCGGGGATCGGGGTCCCCAGCACCCGGGGTGCACGTCCCGCACCCGCTCACGTCCTCCGGAAGAGGGGCGGAGCGGGTGCGGGAGTGACACCCGCAGCAGGTGCCCTGATTGGTCGGCCGGTAATCCGGCCGACGAATCAGGGCGATCGTGAGGTGGCACCAATGCCACCTCACCCCTGCAGGCTCTGGCTGTTTGGGGCCGTCAGAGACGGCCCCGAACAGCCAGTAATTCCGGGTCACCGGGTCACTGGAGACCCGATTGACCCGGAATCGCCGCAGATCGCTGGACTGAATTGTCCAGCGATCTGCGGCCATCGCCGACATGGGGGGGCATAATGACCCCCCTGGGCGATATGCCGGGATGCCTGCTGAACGATTTCAGCAGGCATCCGCCTCCGGTCCCCAACCGGCTAGCGGTGGGGGCCGGAATTCCCACGGGCGTATGGATACGCCCTCGGTCCTTAAGGACTCGGGATTCAGGGCGTATCCATATGCCCTATGTCCTGAAGAGGTTAAGGACTCTGAAGTGAAGACGTATGAGAACGTCATGAGTCCTTGAGGGGTTAAAACAGTCCAAAAGAGTGAAAAATCACCTTTTTCAATGCTGGCCTTCTAGAAGTTTTCCCTTTTTTTGTTTTTAGAATATGATAATGCTAGAAAAAAAAACACAATGTGACGTTTAAATGAAATATAAAAAATGATAAAAAATTGATATAGAATTTTTCAAAAAAGATAAAAATACACTGGAGCTTGAAGACATGTTGCTCCCAGAATCTGAATCCTCCTGAGGTGTCATCAGGAATTGTTGCTTTTCTTCAGAATGTTTTTTTTTATTTATTTTTTTTTTCCTTTGCCATTTTTTCCAGAAAGAAAAAAGAAAAAAAAATGTCACTTTGGAAGATAAAAAAGGATGATAAAACAAATATATACAAAAGGCAAAGTTGTGCCACAAGGTCCAAAATCAATCTGCACACTACCCTAGCAAAAGCATTCATGCCCCCATAAAAACTGCGTGCAAAAATGCACGTCCTGCAAAAATGCAAGCACATGGCGGACAGAAAAATGGTGCAGAGTGGCACCACACGGTCCAAAATGATAATGCAAACTTCCAGAATTCAATACCCCATACAAACTGCATGCAAAAATGCACATGTACTGCAAATATGCAAGCACATTGTGGACAGAAAAAGGGTGCACAGTTAAATCCAAAAATCCAAAATGATAATGCGAACTTCCCTACCTAAAGCATTCAATACCCCATGCAAACTGCGTGCAAAAATGCACATGGCGGACATAAAAATGGCGCACAGTGGAACCACACGGTCCAAAATGATAATGCAAACTTCCCTACCAAGCATTCATTACCCCATACAAACTTCAGAAAAAAATGCACACAGCTACAAGCACATGTTAAAAAATACAATGAAAAAGTAAAAAAAAAAAAAATTCATACAGCAAGACATAAACTCACCTTCAGTGGGGGGTTGTAAAATTTGAGTAAATGTGGCTCGAATATGTAGGATTATGTTGGATTGCGATGGATGCTGGTGCTTCCTCCTACAGGATCAAGGGATCAAGGAAGTAGACAGTGGGAGGGGGCGTGAGCACTAAACCATGCAACTTCAGGCTCGAGAAGGCTTTACTGAGCATGCTCAGTAAAACTAACATCCATTACAATAACGGACATTTACGGATTAATTTACGAACGTCCGTCGGCCATAGACATCAATGTTAAAATATAGCGGACGTTAATGTATCCGTTTCTTGAAATGGAAAAAAAATTGGTGCAAGTCCCGTCACATGTTCTGAAAAAACTAACGTCCGTTAGTAATAACGGAATATTACTGATCTTTACGGATAAAAACAAATTCCATAGACTATAATGGGATTTTGTAACGGACATATTACATCCTTTTTTTTCACCTTTTCTAACGGAATTAAAAACTGATAATTAAAATGGAGTACTTTGGTAGTGTGAAAAGGGCCTAAGAATTCTTTCCTGGAGTGCTTCCGTTTTGTGGACTCCTTTTTGTCATTGGTCATCTTGAGGCTGCTGAAGTTTTTATTTTATTTTTTTCAAGTAAAGCGGAACTGTCAGAATATCAGAGAATTCACACGGGAGAGAAGCTATAGTCAAAGTTAAAATGTTGAATTTATTCATGTGTTTTACTATGTTTTGGGTTTAGAAGTAAATTACTAGGTTACGTTTTATTGATTCTCTGACATGCCTTTACTGCCTTTTCTAGACTATCTTTCACCTCTTTTAATTAACTTCTATTTGAGACTTTGTTATGCACTTTACAACTGTTGTCAGCACTGGTTTTGTTCTTCTTGTTTACTATTGATTATATATTACCTGTTTATTTTTTTTGTCTCGTTTTGAGTCTATTTTTGTGCATTCTTGAAGAGATCTTACTTGTGATAATGATATTGTTTATTTAGTGCTTGTGGCACTGCTTTGTATCCTTGTCTTTGTATGACTCCTGTGGATGTTCTTGTTACATACATATGATGTACGTAAAACAGTTTAAATAAAATACATTCTGTAAAGAAGGTGATGACTTATAGAACTGTTCCATAGAAAAGGTTACATGGTAACTGGTCATATAGACAGATGGATCTGATGTGTAACTGAAATATTTGTTCAGGATTACTTTAATTATTTCAACTTATTTCAAAGTGATAACTTAACAAACCTTGTCTATCAGCCAATAAAAAAAAAAAATAACAAAACCTCATAAATCAATGTCATTCTGCAACTGGAGAACTGAGTAACAGTTAATAATATGTTAGTGCCTAATTTATCTAACATATTTGATCCTGAAGCTCAGTCCATTATCTGTGATCACTGCTAAGGCTAGGACAGGTTGTCTGTGGTTGCATAGGCCTTTTTGTCCTGGGCCTATGCTGCAGGGGGGGGGGGGGGGGTGATGATAGTTGTGGCCAGTTGACAGCAAGTGTGGTTGACTTGTGATGGTAGTATCAAGTTTGCAGCAGGAGTTGGGAATTAAGGGTAGTAGTACTAGCAAGTCAATAGCAGCAATAGCATATCTACTCACTGGCATCAGATACAAAGGTTTTGAAATCCTCACTGATCCTTGCCTGATTCATTTTTACCAATGTGTTTCTCCCCACGTTTTGGGTGGACAATCTTGTAAGTAGGGGTAATATATCTGCTGAAGAAAAGGCACAATTAATATATGACCAAACCTGGTCATGGTGGTCAGCCATGGTGGTGTGTGTCTTGGAGCTAGTGGAACTGGTGGATCGTCAATGCAGTAGGGAACGCCCCCCTTGTTTTTCAGGTGTCAGTTGTTTGAAAGCCGGCTACATAACTACTCTAGAAAAAATGCCAATTTTGCCTTCCTCTGGCAAGTGAAAAAGAAAACCCCCCCATTTTTGTATTATCCAGAGGGTTAAAAGCTATCCAGTACATCTATTTGCTTCATGCTCACAATATGGCTATCAGATCGCAAGCAATTAAATATATAGCTTGCCGTTATTGCCAGAATTTACAAGATTGGTTGGTTTTACCTCTGTCCCATACTGCCATTATTGGTTGTTGTCATGGACATCGTCATCATGTTAAGTGTTTATCTTGTCCTATCGTTTCCTGTGATAATTAGATGGATTCCATCTTTGAATCATCCTCAGATCCCATATCCTCATCCACCTCCTCATACACATGATGTGATCATTCCTCCATCTCTTACTTTGTCATCGCTGTGATGGTTTGCTCCAAAAGGAATATCAGTGACATATCAGTCATTCCTTTTCCATTACTGACAAATCTTTTAGCCATTGCCTGATCTGAATAATACACTGGTTCCAATGGCTGCCTGTCTGGTTACAAATACAAGTGCAGGTTATATAATGCTAGTATAGTATATTGATTGTAGTCCACGATATAATCAGGCTTGAGGACCAGTGTTGCGGTACCTCGCACAGGGACAGGTGAGCTGTCGTTACCATGAATTGTGGTTAGCATAAGGACATCCCTCCTTATACCTGACCAGTAACATGTTTTCACTGGTATGGGCTCAGCTCTCACCTTTGGGGATAGGTCGTTAGGCCTCTCTGACTCTTCCTCACCGTCCAACAAGCAGGCGTGGATCTGGCGGTGAGGGATTTGAAAAGAGGGATACTGGTATAAAAGTTATCAACGTAAAGGTGGTAACCCTTATCTAGCAAAGGGTGCCAAAGGTCCCACATGAGTTTACCGCTAACTCCGAGTGGGGGGACATTCTGGATGTTCATTACAGGAATCTCTTCCCTCATACACTCTAAACTTGTAAGTGTACCCTGAGGTTCTCTCACAGAGTTTATAGACTTTCACGCCATACCTCGCCCGAAAATGTTGGCAGATAAGTCTTCCTTCAAAGCTAATGAAAGACTCCAAAAATTTGGCCCCAAAGTGATCAATGGCCAGCCTGATTTTGTACAGATGGTCATATGCAGGATCACCTTGGGGGGAGGACATGTTGCATTATTAGCATAATGCAAGCATTTCTGTATGGCCTCAAAACATCCCTGTGTCATGGCCATATTGTAGAGTGGGGTCTGGTAGAGGACGACTTCATAGTTACATAGTTATAGTTCGTATGGTTGAAAAAAAGACATACGTCCATCAAGTCCAACCAGGGAATTGAAGTGAAGGGTGTAAGGGGAGAAGGGGAAGGGATGCAGTTTTATAATTCTGCAAAAGCATTAATGTTATTTTGTTCCAGGAATGTATCTAATCTTGTTTCAAAGCTGTTAATTGTTCCTGCTGTGACCAGTTCCTGAGGTAAACTGTTCCATAAATTCACAGTTCTTATGGTAAAGAAGGCGTGTTGTCGCCCCTTTAGACTAAACCTTTTCTTCTCCAGACGGAGGGAGTGCCCCCTAGTCCTTTGGGGGGGGGGGGGGGGGGGGTTAACCTGGAACAGTTTTTCTCCATATTTTTTGTATGGGCCATTTATATACTTATATACGTTTATCATATCCCCCCTTATACGTCTCTTCTCAAGACTAAACAATTGTAACTCCTTTAATCGCTCCTCATAGCTAAGATGTTCCATGCCCCATATTAGTTTAGTTGCACGTCTCTGCACCCTTTCCAGCTCTGCAGTGTCCTTTTTATGGACAGGCGACCAAAACTGAACAGCATATTCCATGTGAGGCCGTACCAATGCTTTATAAAGGGGGAGTATTATGTCCCTGTCCCTTGAGTCCATGCCTCTTTTGATACATGACAATATCCTGCCGGCTTTGGAAGCAGCAGCCTGACATTGCATGCTAATCTGTAGTCTGTGATCTACAAGTCACCCAGATCCTTCTCTACCAGTGACTCTGCCAGTTTAATCCCCCCTAAGACATACGACGCTGCAGGTTATTAGTATACACAACCCCCCTCTATATACACAGCCCCCCTAAGACATACGATGCATGATCCCCCCTAAGACATACGATGCATGCAGGTTATTAGTATACACAGCCCCCCTCTATATACACAGCCCCCCTAAGACATACGACGCTGCAGGTTATTAGTACCCAGATGCAGAACTTTACATTTATCCACATTGAACCTCATTTGCCAAGTGGATGCCCAGACCCTTAGTCTATCCAAGTCATCTTGTAACTTATGCACATCCTCTATAGACTGTACCGTGCTACAAAGCTTGGTGTCATCTGCAAAGATAGAAACAGAGCTGTTAATACCATCCTCTATATCATTGATAAATAAATTATACAGCAGCGGGCCCAGTACAGAACCTTGGGGTACACCACTAATTATCGGGGACCAATCAGAGTACGAATCATTGACCACCACTCTCTGGGTACGATCCATGAGCCAGTGTTCAATCCATTTACAAACTAAAGTTTCCAAATCCAAAGACCTTAACTTACCTGTCAGACGTCTATGAGAGACAGTATCAAACGCTTTAGCAAAATCCAGAAACCCTATATCCACAGCCATTCCTCTATATTCACAGCCCCCTCTATATACAGAGCCCCCCTCTATATACAGAGCCCCCTCTATATCCACAGCCATTCCTCTATATACACAGCCCCCCTCTATATACACAGCCCCCCTCTATATACACAGCCCCCCTCTATATCCACAGCCATTCCTCTGTCAAGGCTTCTACTCACCTCTTCATAAAAGCAAATTAGATTGGTTTGACAACTTCTATCCTTAGTAAACCCATGCTGGCTATCACTTATAATACAATTATCCCCTATGTATTCCTGTATGTAATCCCTTAGAAGTCCTTCAAACAATTTACCCACAATGCACGTTAGACTTACCGGTCTATAATTGCCTGGGGAAGACCTAGAGCCCTTCTTGAAGATTGGTACCACATTCGCCTTGCGCCAGTCCCTTGGCATAATACCAGACACCAGAGAATCTCTAAATATCATGAACAGGGGTACAGATATTACTGAACTTACCTCTCTAAGAACTCTTGGGTGTAGTCCATCTGGCCCTGGAGATTTGCTTACATTTACTTTACTTCACTTACCTTGTACCATCTCTACATTAAGCCAGTTCAGTACATTACATAATGTGTTACCAGCACTGAGCTGTACATGATGTGTTACCAGCACTGACCTGGCCAATGTCAGCTCCTTTTTCCATAGTGTATACAGAACTAAAGAACCCATTCAGTAGCTCCGCCTTCTCCTGATCGCCCGTGACAACCTCCCCATTATCATTATTAAGGGGTCCTACATGTTCTGTCCTTGGTTTTTTTGTATTTATATATCTAAAAAAATATTTAGGATTAGCTTTGCTTTCTTTGTCCACCTGTCTCTCATTTTTGCTGTTTTTTTATTAGATTTTTACAGATTTTATTAAGCTCTTTGTACTGTTTAAATGTTATCACTGACCCATCAGATTTGTATTTTTTGAAGGCAATTTTTTTGTTGTTTATTGCTCTTTTAACATCATGTGTCAGCCATGTAGGATTTAGTTTTAATCGTTTATATTTGTTCCCCTTTGGTATATATTTAGCTGTATAGTTATTTAGAGTTGATTTAAAGATGTCCCATTTACCTTCTGTATCAGTATTTGAGAACCCCTCCCCCCAGTCTATGTCCTGTAGTGCAGCCCTCAGCCCAGGGAAGTTTGCCTTTTTAAAGTTATATGTTTTTGCCTTCTCCGCCTGTCTTTGTTTTGTACATTTTAAGTCAAAAGTAACTATATTGTGGTCGCTATTACCAAGGTTTTCCCGCACAGTTACATTACCAACCAGCTCTGCGTTGTTGGAAATGATCAGATCCAACAAGGCATCACTTCTTGTTGGGTCCTCCACAAACTGGCCCATAAAATTATCCTGCAATACATTTAAGAATTTTCTCCTCTTTGTAGTTTTAGCCAACCCCGGACCCCAATCTATATCTGGATAGTTAAAATCTCCCATTATTACCACTGTACCTGCCCGGGCGGCCCTCTCTATTTGTTTTTGCAGCCGAACTTCTATCTCTTCAGTGATATTAGGGGGTCTGTAGATTACACCAAGTATTATTTTTTCAGTATTTCCCTCCTTTTGTAATTCTACCCACAATGATTCCACCTCCTCAGAATCATCACACACTATGGCATCATTCACACTGACTTTCATACCACTTCTTACATACAGACAGACTCCACCACCTTTTCTGTTCATTCTATCCTTGCAAAACAATGTAAACCCCTGCAGATTGACAGCCCAGTCATGTGAGGAGTACAGCCATGTCTCAGTGACCCCAACTATATCAATATGTTCCTCCGGTATCAAGCTCCCCCATTTTATTTGCTAGGCTTCTGGCATTTGTGAACATACACTTCACATTTCCATTAAGTTTTACACATATAGTCTCACTAATGGGATTTTCTGAGTTAATGGGGTTAATGTTATTATTTGAGTTATAAGGGCTAATTGTACTATTTAAGTTATTGGGCTAATGGGATTTTTTGAGTTATTGGGTCTAACGTTATTATTTAAGTTATTGGGGCTAATGGGATTTTTTGCGTTATTGGGTCTAACGCTATTTTTTTAGTTAATGGGGCTTATTGTAGTTATTGAGTTATTGGGGCTAATGGAATTTTTTGAATTATTGGGGTTACAATTTTTCGGGCTACATTTATTTTTAGGGCTGGTTTGTAACCCATGGATCTCCTTATCCACTGCTCTTAACCTCCCCCCACAGGACTCCTCTCCACCCACCATTATGTCCTGACCCCTCTCTAACCTATCCATCCCATTGTCTGCTTTCTTTGCTTTATTATCCTCCCCCCACTCACCTAGTTTAAATACTCAGCCACCCCTTCCAGGATTCTCTCCCCCAGCACAGCGGACCCCCTTCCATTCTGGTGCAAATTATCCGTAGAATAGAGTTTGTACCCCAATGAAAAGTCAGCCCAGTGCTCTAAAAACCCAAACCCTTCCCCCTTACACCACGACTTAAGCCATGCATTTAACTCCCTAAGCTCCCGCTGTCTTTCCTGTGATGCGCATGGCACAGGTGTATTCCAGAGAACACAACCTTAGAGGTCCTTCCCTTCAGCATGGCACCTAGTTCCTTATAATTATTCTTCAAGGACCTCCACCTACCGTGTATTCTGTCGTTGGTTCCCACATGGACCACGACAGCTGGGTCATCCCCAGCCCCCCCCAGTAATTTGTCCACCCTTTCCACCACAGGTGGACCAGTATCCACTAGGGTTGCCATCTCTGATACTGAGGCCCTCGCATCATCGCCCAACTTGGCAATTTTACTTGGGAGATCAGAAGCAGAAGTGACCTTCCTTTTCCTTGCCCCCTTTCCAGTCCCCTAAACTACATTAACCCAGCTCCCTACTTGGGCCTCCTGGCTAGTTTCTCCAACCTCCATTTCTACCACACTAACTGCTTGCTCTGTAAGATTGTCAATCGCCCTCAATGTTGCATTTTGCTCCTCTAGATCTCTAATACGAGCTTCCAGGTGGGCAACATGCTGACATTTGTCACAGCGGTATTCACCCTGAAGCTGCTGCTCCAGAGATGTATACATGTGGCACAATGTGCACTAAAGAAAACCTCCAATCCTGCTGTCCATATCCTTGGTGACAAACAGCTGTTATTAACTATTAAGAAAAACTACTTTTATCAAGGGAGTGTAATACTTACAGTCACAGTGGGTCCTGCTTACAACTCCTGCTGCATAAACTTCTCTGCGTATAAAACTTCTCAGATGTTCACACTTTAGAATACAAACCAAAGCTTCAGAGAGACTCAGCCAGAGCAAGGCTCAACAGAGTATCCCAGTTAGTTTTATACACCTGAGAGCAGTTAATCAATTAACCCCTCCCCCAGGTGTGCTACAGACCAGAGTAAAAAAACAATGCAAGGGTTATGCAACTGCTGGAGACACCCTGGTTGGAAAACAATGATCTACAGTATCTGCACCAACCCAAACTTGTTTTAGACTAAATTCAAACACTCCAAGCTTACAGACTTACACTCAGCACATGTACTTCTGTGTATAAAACTTCTCAAATGTTCACACTTAAGAATACAAACCAAAGCTTCAGAGAGACTCAGCCAGAGCAAAAGTTCTCCAATATTGCCTGACACTAGGTTTTTTGACTAGGCCCATGTGCAGCACAAGGATCCAATTTCTCGGCTGCACTGACGGGGTCCATCCATTGGGAATATCCAAAAAGGAATCTGTGTGGTGGGCGACAAATTGTTGGGTGTATCGGTTTTTCTGCTTCACCATTAGATTGACAAAGTCGTCACTGAAAGAATAACTGAATTCCATTTCAGTGACTCCAACTATGTCAATCTGAACCTAAGAATTACAGGCTGATAGTTCTCTGGGGCACTCCAGACATGATCACAGGAAAGGGGCCGAGGTGAAACTTGTCTGGGGGGTCGGACAACTAGTATGGGCGGCAGGGTTGCTCGTACTAGTTTGAGCCACTGGGTCACTTGTTGTATGGGGGGGGATTGTGGGCTTGCCCGTGGCGGCGGCTCTGCCGCCTTCCAGGGTACTCATCATCACTGCTTGATGATGATAAGGATGAGGAAGACAACAGAAAAGTGAGAGCATCATGTCTTATGTCTCCTCCACCAAAAATACTCTGCGGGCCATTTTCTTTTGGGGGTGTGTGTGCATACACTAGATATCCGCTATCACACACTGTTAGTGGAGAAAAAAGGTCTGCTTCCCAAAAAAGTGTTGGGGCCAGCTCGCAGCGCCTTAATGGCACGTAAGTCACACAGCTTAAGGTGGTGCGAACCCTCGGGCACCTACCGCTGCCCAAAAAATAGAAAAATGTCAACTTCTTTTTTTTTTACTGCTTTTCCCTGCCATAAAGCTATCCCTGATCTAACAAATTGCAGATGGCACACACAGTATCCAGATAGGCACAGATGGCACAAGAGGGGTCTCTGCCTCACTAGCTCCGCTCTGCTCGCCAACTTCCGTGGTTAGGCGGACAGAGGAGGAATAGGCACATTAACCCTCCCACTGTCGGCTGTTATTGGTCGGACGTTCTGTCCTACTAATAAAAGTACTCTAGGTACGGCGGATGATTGGTGGTGTGTAGTACACGACCAATCACCCTACTCTTCTGGGTCATCGGGTCACCGGAGACCCGAATGACTTGAAATTGTGGCGACGCTAAGCGGTTTCAGCAGGCATCCGTACTGATCACCATTCTGTGCACGGTGGTGACTGGAAAATCGGAGGGTGTACAGGTGTGCCCCTTGTTCTTAAATACCAGGATGCAAGGGTGTATCTGTACACCCCACATCCTAGAGGGGTTAAACAGTCTATGGATTTTTAAGAAGTTTTATCATTTTTTTTTTATTTTGTATTATGAATTTTGAATAAAAATTATTTTATGGTCAAATCTGAACAGAATAATTCATCCAAGGATTAATTTATGCATGGACATGGAACAGCGATAGATTAATTTACAATAATGACTAGAGATGTCTAATCTTTTTCACAGTGTTCCCCCTTGTCTCTCCTGAAAAAAATTCTGGAAGGCCACGGTCCATTTTAGAGTGGTTGCTTTATCTGGATTTTTATAACAGTAGAGGATGTTACTGATAAGTTTGTTGCAGCTTATTCAGAGTTTGTGTCTGTGAAAAGAAAAAGAAGATTTCGAAGCAGAAATGCATTTGGGCCATGTTCATTTCCAGGACCCAGGTGTGACTGCTAATTCTTTACCCCTAAGGCCATCTTAGATCTTTAGGCACCTTGGGTAGAGCTGTTTGTTGGTGCCCTAATGGCCATACCGCTTCTGAGCCACACTCCCTTATCTAATTTAACACCCCTCATTCAACGTCATCCATTTTTATGGACCACAAAACAAAGATTAAAATTTTTTATGAAAAGTGAGTGCACAAACCTAGGACACATAGCTAAACTACAGGATGCATAGTGGAGACTGTTCAATAAAGTTAAGTGCATTATATTTAATCAAACAATTGAAACAACTAGAGCCCACAAAGGATCACTCAAACATCACTAGAGCATCATTAAAAGTATGAGACTGAACTTCTAAAAGAATGTGTTGAATTTTAAAAATAAAATTATGTAGAGGGGTGTTGGTGCTTTGTGAAATGCAGCAGGTTAAACAAAATTGGCGTACTGTACTGTACAGCCGGGAAAAGTAATTTTTTGTTGAACAAAACTTTAAAAATGTTATCATGCTAAATTCCAGCCCTCAGGTAAAGCTGTCTTTCTAGCACATCAAGTAGAAGAATACACAAGGGCGTGCATAGCCATTACAATTAGAACTAATTATAAATTTCTTCTGAAATAAAAACAAATATATGATAATTTTAAAGGAAATGTAGAACCATTTAGTATGGAGGCAAATTGGGAACATGTTTTTCCTATGCCCCTGACCCACTTATAAGTGAGCTGGTCCACGCCATTCTTCTGCCATGTGCTTCTTTGAACTCCTGGAACACAAAATAACGTATAATAACTACAACATGTAGAAAATGCTATAATATAAGACTGTTGGCTATCACAAGAAACTCTCCACAGCTCAAAATTACCCACCCACTATTTTTGAAAAAAAGTGAGTGGAAATCTTTTGAGAGAAAAATTCCAAAATGCTGCAGTCAGGTATGAATAAAGCTGAGCTGTCAGAACTTCAGAGAATTCACACAGTAGAGAAGCTATAGTCATCGTTGAAATGTTGAAAATGTTGCAATGTGTTTTTTTTGGGGGGGGTCTAGAAAAGAAATTGCTAGATTAAGCTTTTTGACTTTTTGATTTTCTGACAATTTTTTCTCCTGCCTTGAGGACCTTTTCAATGCCTTAACAGGGGCTCTCTTTGAACTACTTTTAACTACTAATTGAAATTTTACTCTGCAACTCTTTAACATAATGTAATCTTTCCTCTATCCCTGTTAGCGTTCACTCTAGAAGAAGTATATGTGACATAATATCTATCATTCCACTTCTGACAAGTTTTTTCGACAGGTGTCTCTTCTCTGATCAGCTGCCAATGCCTGAGCTGAATATTACACTGGTTCCAATAGTTTTTTGTCTGCTGCATAAGGAAATCAGTCATCGCTTTCTGCTGCTGTTACAGGTGGTGCAACAAATGTGTATGGTTGAACTCCACCGCATTGAAATGTAGCAGTGGTGTTAAGAAAGACAATTTTGTCACTGTAATTGTAGTTTTGGAAAGTAGTTTATTGTTGGACTATGTTTCATGCATTAATTAATCGTTTGTGGGCTTCCAGCTCTTAGGTAAAGTTTAGTCTTTCTAGCAGATTAAATAAAAGAATACACAAGGGTGTGCATAGCCAATAAAATTAGAACTAATTAAAAATTTCTTCTGAAATAAAAATACATAATTTTAAAAGAAATATAGAACCAATGAGAATGGAGGCAATTTGGGAACATAGCTTTCTTAGCCCCTTGACCCAATTATTAATAAGTAAGCTGGTTCACACCATTCCTTTAACTTATGCTTATTTAAACTCCTGTACCACAAAATAAAGTATAATAATTACAACATATAGAAAATGCTATAAGACTGTTGGCTGTAACAAGAAACTCCATAGCACAAAATTATCCACCCACTATTAATGAATAAAATTGAGTGGAAATCTTGAGAGAAAAATCCCAAAATGCTGCTGTCAGGTATGAATATTTTTTTCGAGTAAAGCTGAGCTGTCAAAATATCAGAGAATTCACACAGTAGAGAAGCTATAGGTGAAATGTTGAAAAATGTTGCTATCTGTTTTGAGGGTCTAGAAAAGAAATGACTAGATTAAGCTTTTTTTTTTCTTCTTTCTTTACATTTCAAAATTATATTTTTTTTATACAGATACCAAAAAAAAAACAAAAGCAGACATTTTCTGCAATAAACAGTGGCTGGATCTTCTTCTCATCGAGCTTCACTTTTCTGATGAGAAACACTTGTGATGGTCCAAGCTGTCCTTCAGCTCAAGGGCATCATTGAGCTTCTTCAGTAATTCATAGTGTACCTGACCCTTCACCTGCATGAAATCCTCACTGATCCTTGCCTGATTCATTTTTACCAATGTGTTTCTCCCCACGTTTTGGGTGGACAATCTTGTAAGTAGGGGTAATATATCTGCTGAAGAAAAGGCACAATTAATATATGATCAAACCTGGTCATGGTGATCAGCCATGGTGGTGTGTGTCTTGGAGCGGTAGCGCTAATGGAACTGGCTCTGCTCTCACCTTTGGGGATAGGTCGGGAGGCCTCTCTGACTCTTCCGCAACGTCCAACAAGCAGGCGTGGATCTGGCGGTGAGGGATTTGAAAAGAGGGATACTGCTATAAAAGTTTTCCAGGTAAAGGTGGTAACCCTTATCTAGCAATGGGTGCCAAAGGTCCCACATGAGTTTACCGCTAACTCCCAGAGTGGGGGGACATTCTGGATGTTCAGTACAGGAATCTTTTCCCTCATACACTCTAAACTTGTAAGTGTACCCTGAGGTTCTCTCACAGTTTATAGACTTTCACGCCATACCTCGCCCGAAAATGTTGGCAGATAAGTCTTCCTTTAAAGCTAATGAAAGACTCCACAAATTTGGCCCCAAAGTGATCAATGGCCAGCCTGATTTTGTACAGATGGTCATATGCAGGATCACCTTGGGGGGAGGACATGCTGCATTATTAGCATAATGCAAGCATTTCTGTATGGCCTCAAAACATCCCTGTGTCATGGGCATACTGTAGAGTTGGGTCTGGTAGAGGACGACTTCAATCCAATATTGCCTGACACTAGGTTTTTTGACTAGGCCCATGTGCAGCACAATGACCCAATTTCTCGGCTGCACTGACGGGGTCCATCCATTGGGAATAGCCAAAAGGGAATCTGTGTGGTGGGCAACAAATTGTTGGGTGTACCGGTTTTTCTGCTTCACCATTAAATTGACAAAGTTGTCACTGAAAGAATAACTGAATTCCATTTCAGTGAATCCAACTATGTCAATCTGAACCTAGGAATCACGGGCTGATAGTTCTATGGGGCACTCCAGGTGAAACTTGTCTGGGGGGGGGTCGGACAACTAGAATGGGCGGCAGGGTTGCTCGTACTAGTATGAGGCACTGGGTCACTTGTATAGGGGGGATCGTGGCCTTGCCCACGGCGGCTCTGCCGCCTTCCAAGGGACTCATCATCACTGCTTGATGATGATAAGGATGAGGAATCATGTCTTATGTCTCCTCTAGAGATGAGCAAACTCTCATTCAAAATTCCAAAATTCGATTCGGCCGATTAGCCTAATTTTCCGAAAAAGTTTGTTTCGATCAGAATTTTTTTGCGGCGAATCTTTATTAAAAAAGGTAATTTCTAGCCTACATACAGCCTCTATAGGGGTATAGAACACTTTGCTGTGTTCTAAAACGCATATGGAGTGTGCTGGGGTAGTGAAATAATACTGTTATTCAGAATAACACGCAAATTACCGGCATCACTTTTAGAATCACTGCCGCACAGCAGCACAATGACAGAGCCTGGTGGTGGCATGAAGAGACCATTTAGTGGCTGAATGACACAGCGTGGAGGTGTTGGCAGCATGAGGAGACCATATAGTGGATGAATGGCACAGCCCGGAATTGCCAGCAGCATGAGTAGGCACTAGGCCTTCACAATCCCTAAGATTAGAAGATGAATTAAGAAATTTAAACCGAAGATTTTGGATAGCGGGTACTACCTATGAGAAAATGTAAAATTCCCAGACCCAGGCCCCACAGCAGCATCAGTAACCCATATATTGCCTGAATGACACAGCCTGGAGTTGGCTGATGCATGAGTACACACCAGGTTTTGGATGGCGGGTGCTACCTATGAGAAAATTTGAAATTACCAGACACAGGCCCAGCAGTGCTATCATTTTTTTATTTGAAAATTAAAACAACCTTTGCGTGTCCCGGAACCCAGCGTGTGGGTACGAAGGACCAAATCAAACAAGCCCCCACAGCAATATCAGTAAAGCATATATTGCCTGAATGACACAGCCTGGAGTTGGCTGATTCACGAGTATACAGCAGGGCTTCACAATTCCCCCCCCAAAAAACGCCACAATTTTAGAATTTTTTTAAAAAGATTTTGGATAGCGAGTGCTACCTATGAGAAAATTTGAAATTCCCAGACCCAGGCCCAGCAGCGCCATCATTTTTTGATTTGAAATTTAAAACAACCTTTGCGTGTCCCGGACCCCAGCGTGTGGGTACGAAGGACCAAATCCAATAAGCCCCCACAGGGCTTATGTGGCCGTGAGATGTAGGCGCAACGTCTCCATTGCCCTGACCGGCCATTGTTTCCAAGACTTCTCGCCAAGGCAAACCATGTGAAGAACAGTGTGACACCGCCGTGCCCTGCACACATGGTATGCTGAAGGGCCACTGAGACTTGTCCGGGCAGTGGAGGCTTAAGACATAGTGGAGGATGTGGAGGCGGAGTAGCACACTGTCACAGGACCAACGGGCGGACAGAGTGTAGCAGGAAGCAGCATTGAGTACACACCAGGGCTTCAGAATCCCAAAGAAAAAACAACCATTTAAAAAAAAAAAAAATTAAGAATATTGAGGACAGTGGGTGCTACCTATATATTGCCTGAATGAAACAGCCTGGAGTTGGCTGATGCATGAGTACACATTAGGGCTTCACAATCCCCCCCAAAAAACACAACAATTAACCATATATTGCCTGAATGACACAGCCTGGAGTTGGCTGATGCATGAGTACGCACCAAAGTTTCACAATCCCTAATAAAAAAGACAAACATTTTTGACAAAAAATTTTGACGAAAATTTAGGACAGCGAGTGCTCTCTATATATTACCAGAATGATGCAGCCTGGAGTTGGCTACAGCATGAGGAGACCATTGAAATGTCAGATTTTTTTTAATTTGAAATTTAAATCAAAATTTGTGTCCAGGACCCCGCCGTGTGGGTACAAAGGACCTAATCTCACAAACACCCACAGGGCTCATGTGGCTGTAAGATGTAGGCGCAACGTCTCCATAGCCCTGACCGGCAATTTTTGGTTTTTGTACCTTTGTTTATGAACAAGTGCATATCCAAGAGTCCAAAAGACTCTATAATGCAGGACGGTGGACCACCAAAAGAAATTCTTCTATAAAATAATTTTTTATGAAATGAAGAAGCAGAGTTCATCCCTCTCTGTATTTTTTTTTGAAAATTTTACTTAAAAAAATCACACGCAACAAGCGTTCAATGGTGTAATGGTTATTATTCTGGAAAATTCAAGTTTATTACAGTGATAAATATCAGAAAATTTGAAAAAAACACTACCCAAGAGTGTTTAATAACCCCATACATTGCACCATAAATGTTGAAATTTTAATTAAGCATGTATGTATGTATTTCAAAAATCCTAAAATTAAAGGCCCAAGCCCAGAAGCATCATGAAGTCAAGTAGTTCCAGAAAGACACAGGAGCAGTCAGGAGTAGGCATCAGCAGTACCCAAGAGGCTTTAATAACCCCTTACATTGCACGATCAATTGCGAGATCTAGCAATAACACGTTTGTTATGCCCTCAGATGTCCTGGACTGCACGCGCAAAACACTGAACGGACCAGCGTGTGTCTATCTTTCACCGACAGGTGCGCATAACCTGCTGAACCCTGTTAGCGATAGGGATCAGGGATTGCAATTATTTGCCAGGAAAGAAGAATCACAACTAAGTGCGGGTTATAAGCTCGGGTTCATTAAGTCTCTGCCCTTTGTACACACCGCATGTCTCTACTACCAATTGGATGGTTTAGTGAAGTCCTTGGATCGGCCCCGGCGGGGTAGGAGAAGGCCCTGGCAGAGTGCCGAGAATTTAAAGATCATTGTTGAAATTTGCATTAAGCATGTATTAGCTACTGCTAAACTTCAAAAAATTAAAGGCCCAAGGCCAGAAGCGTCAGTGAGGCAAGTAGTTCCTGAAAGACACAGGATGAGCCAGGAGCAGGCATTCGCAGTACCCAAGAGGGTTTCATAACCCCTTACATTTATTGATCAATGTTGAAATTTGCATTAAGCATGTATTTAGCTACTGCTAAACATTCAAAAATTGAAGGCCCAAGGCCTGAGGCATCAGGGAGGCAAGTAGTTCCTGAAAGACACAGAATCAGTCAGGAGCAGTATGCAAGAGGGTTTCATAACCCCTTACATTTATTGATCAATGTTGAAATTTGCATTAAGCATATATTTAGCTACTGCTAAACATCCAAAAATGAAAGGCCCAAGGCCTGAGGCATCAGGGAGGCAAGTAGTTCCTGAAAGACACAGAATCAGTCAGGAGCAGTATGCAAGAGGGTTTCATAACCCCTTACATTTAAAGATCAATGTTGAAATTTGCATTAAGCATGTATTAAGCTACTGCTAAACATCCAAAAATTAAAGGCCCAAGGCCAGAAGCGTCAGTGAGGCAAGTAGTTCCTGAAATACACAGGATGAGCCAGGAGCAGGCAATGGCAGTACCAAAGAGGGTTTCATAACCAACCATAATTGGGAAATGTTGGTGTAGCAGCATGGTCAATCTACTCTGAGGCATCTGGCATTGGTGGCTGGAAATCCTGGCTGATCCATCCCTGATTCATCTTCACAAACGTCAGTCTCTCCACATTTTTAGTTGACAGACGAGTTCGCCTTGAGGTGACTATGGCCCTGGCCGCACTAAACACCCGCTCTGATGGCACACTGCTGGCCAGGCAGGACAGCTTTTCCAGGGCAAACTCTGCTAGTTGCGGCCATAAATCAAGTTTGGCTGCCCAGAAGTCCAGCAGATCTTCAATGGTTGTTGGCATGGTCATGTCAAGGTATGCTACCACCAGCTGGTTCAGGTCCAACTCCATGTCTACCTGCTGGTGATGAGTTGCTTCACTATGCGGGTGAAGAAAGCTACTCATCTGTGACTGTAGACTCAGGCTGCTACTGATTGAGCTGGTACTGCTCCTGCCCCTGCCACCCCTCCCCAGCAGCCATGGCAGTGGAAGGTGAGCGCAGAGGGCCCCCCGAGTCAGACCTGCGAGTGGATGGACCATGTGGACGATAGGCATCGGCCAACTGACTACGTAGAATCTCTCTGTAGAAGGTCAGTTTGTCCTCCCTCTCAGTGGGTGTACAAAAGGCCCCCATTCTGGGATGGTAGCGAGGGTCTAATAAGGTGGAGATCCAGAAGTCATCCCGCTGACAAATTTTGACAATTCGGGGGTCACTACGCAAGCAACTGAGCATCCATTTGCGCCAGTGACTCGGAGGGACTACCTGCTCCACCATCTCCACTGCATACTGCCACGGTGTGTCTTGGTTCTCTGTCTCGCCTTCCTCAACCCTCCAGCTCCTCTGGCTGCTCCTGCTCCTCCTCTCCTGTCCGATGACTAGAAACACCGGCCATCTCATCCAACCTAATCTGTGCTCCGCTCTGCCCATCATCATCCTCCTCCTCCAGTTCAGCCCCTACAGGGCTCATGTAGCCTTGAGATGTAGGCGCAACGTCTCCATTGCCGTGACCAGAAATGGTTTCAATAATTTGTTGTAGGAAATGTAGGAGTGGAATTACGTAGTTTATGGCGCAATCCAAACGACTTACAAATAATGTGGCTTCCTCAAAGGGCCTCAGCAAACGGCAGGTGTCACGTATGAGCTGCCACTGGTTCACATTGAAGTTACACAAGAGAGTACTCCTATCTGCTTGGATCATCAAGAAATCGGTGATGGCTTTTCTTTGTTCGTATAGTCTGTCCAACATATGGAGGGTGGAATTCCAACGTGTGGCAACGTCACAAATAAGACTATGTTGTGGGATACCGTTCTGACGCTGCAGCTCAAGGAAGGTGTGTACGAGTGGCTGAAGTGCATGCACAGTTTCCTTATAATTTTCAGGATGTTTTGCAAATGGGGTGAAGACTTGAGGAAGTGTTTGACAACCAGATTCAACACTTGTGCCATGCAGGGCGCATGTTTCATACTTCTTTGTCGCAGCGCGTACACGATGTTCTTCCCATTTTCAGATTTTGTGGAGTAAGCCATACTCGGATTTCTTTATGAATGAACTTTAGCAGTTCCTCCTCTGTGTGACTCCGTTCGCCAAGGCAAACCATGTGAAGAACAGCTTGACACCGCCTTGCCCTACACACATGGTACGATGAAGGGCCACCGAGATTTGGACATGCAGTGGAGGGCGAGGACACGGTGGAGGATGAGGATGAGGAGGATGCGCACACTGTAACAGGACTAACTGCCTGGGAGCAAGAGCATGGAGGAGGAAGCGGTGTGACCTGTCCAAGTTGCTGTTGTGGCTGTGCAGGAACCACATTTACCCAGTGGGCCGTAAAAGACAAGTATTGCCCCTGCCCGTAGTTGCAGCTCCACACGTCTGCGCTGCCGTGCACTTTTGAACACACCGACAGGCTCAAGGACTGGCCCACCTTCTCTTGTTCAAAATTATGCAGGGCTGGTACTGCCTTCTTCGCAAAGACGGCTTGGGACTCTCCACCTCGGCTCGGCACAAGCCATCAATTCTCTGAAAGGTGCAGAGTCCACCACTTGAAAAGGGAGGGACTGCAACACCAGCAACTTGGACAGGAGCACATTCAACTTCTGCGCCGTTGGATGAGTGGGCGCATACTGTTGTCTCTTGGACATGGCTACGCCGATGGATTGTTGGCGGAATGGCTGACTAAAAGCGGGAGAAGCAGGAGCGACAGAAGGAGGGTTTGACACATGGCTCACTTTATCTGAAGTGTTGGAGCCTTGGCTGGATGAAGGAGGGAGCGGATGGCCACTGGGTAATGCAGCAGGCTGGACCACTACATCGGAGCCACGGTTCTCCCAGGCCGCTTTATGGTGGCGAAGCATGTGTTGACGCAGGGCTGTGGTGCCAACATTGGGACCCTGGCCACACTTCACCTTCTGCCGACAGATCTTGCATGTGGCTATGTGAACCTCCGGATGCCTTTTGAAAAACTTCCACACCGCCGAGTAGCTGATTTTCCCACCCGCAGTCCGCACTAATTGACTGCTACTGGCGCCGTCTCCAGGAACCCCTGTTCCACTACATCCCGGAAAGGTGGTCTCCCTGGGGCACGTTTGGCTCCTGAATTTCCACTACTGCCACCACGCTGACTGCCAACTGTGCTACCGCCTTGCTCCCTCAAGGGCAACCTGCAACTCTCTTCTCCTGATGAGGATGAAGCCCCTTCTGCACCCGGCTCCCAATTGCGATCGGCTTCATCATCATCATCATCATCATCATCAACAGGTGTGTGCACGTCACTGATGTCCTCCTCAGGTTCCCCAAAAGTGTCTGCTTCAGGACCCTGAACCCTTGCAACACCGCCTCCCACGTCACTCTCCGCATCACTACTTGGCCGCCTAGCGGAGCAAGCGGCGCAGGTCTCCTCCCCTTCTTGGCTGTCCAGTAGCTGCTGACTCTATTAGATAGTCCTCAGTAAATAGTGGAGCTGAGGACAGGGACTGCTCCCGGGCCATGCCAACTGAGGGTTGTGTCTGAGGAACCCACCGACTGTTGACTAGGGGTCACAGATGTCACTTGTGATGATGTGGATGAGCGTGTTAACCAATCAACGACGGCAGATGGGTTGCTGGTGGAGACACGACCGCTGGCTGACGGGAGCTTAGGCCTCTCGCCCCAAGTCTGCTGCCAACTCTGCCTGAAATATTTAGGCCTCTGCCACTCCTCTGTGCACGTCCTGGCACTTCTCTGCCTGACATACTTAGTGCGTATATGAGGGTATTACAATACGCTACACTACTGTTTAAAAAGTATTTGTCTAAAACAGCAGCAGGTGATTACTTACGGCTGTCCTTGAACAGTATGTAGGCCCTTTACAGATTAACAGGTACAAGATGGTACACTACTTGGATATATGTATGCGGTATGCACTGATGAGGGCAGTAATATGCCTAACTATACGCAGAAAAAACTCTGTAGTTTTTTAAAAACACCAGCCGGTGAATACTATTGTTTGGACTTGCACAGTATGTAGCCCCTTGACAGATTAACAGGTACAAAATGGTACAAATGCACTACAGTCCACTGAACAATCACATATTTCTGAACAGCAGCAGGGCCCAACAAGGCAGCACCACAAAAAAATACGGGGATTAACCCCTTAAGGACTGAACCCTTTTTCACCTTAATGACCGTTTTTTGCAATTCTGACCACTCTCACTTTAAACATTAATAACTCTGGAATGCTTTTACTTATCATTCTGATTCCGAGATTGTTTTTTTTGTAACATATTCTACTTTAACTTAGTGGTAACATTTTATGGTAACTTGCATCCTTTCTTGGTGAAAAATCCCCAAATTTGATGAAAAAATTTAAAATTTTGCATTTTTCTAACTTTGAAGCTCTCTGCTTGTAAGGAAAATGGATATTCAAAATAAAAAAAAATTTGATTCACATATACAATATGTCTACTTTATATTGATATAAAATTTATGAATTTTTACTTTTGGAAGACACCAGAGGGCTTCAAAGTTCAGCAGCAATTTTCAAATTTATCACAAAATTTTCAAACTCGATATTTTTCAGGGACCAGTTCAGATTTGAAGAGGATTTGTAGGGTCTTCATATTAGAAATACCCCACAAATGACCCCATTATAAAAACTGCACCCCCAAAGTATTCAAAATGACATTCAGTCAGTGTTTTAACCCTTTAGGTGTTTCACAGGAATAGCAGCAAAGTGAAGGAGAAAATTCAAAATCTTCATTTTTTACACTCGCATGTTCTTGTAGACCCAATTTTTGAATTTTTGCATGTTGTAAAAGGAGAAAATTTTTACTTGTATTTGTAGCCCAATTTTTCTCGAGTAAGCACATACCTCATATGTCTATGTAAAGTGTTCGGCGGGCGCAGTAGAGGGCTCAGAAGGGAAGGAGCGACAAGGGGATTTTGGAGAGAACATTTTTCTGAAATGGTTTTTGGGGGGCATGTCACCTTTAGGAAGCCCCTAGGGTGTCAAAACAGCAAAAAAAAAAAACACATGGCATACCATTTTGGAAACTAGACCCCTTGAGGAACGTAACAAGGAATTAAGTGAGCCTTAATACCCCACAGGTGTTTCATGACTTTTGCAAATGTAAAAAATAAAATAAAAAATTACCTAAAATGATTTGGTTTCCCAAAAATTTTACATTTTTACAAAGGGTCAAAGCACAAAATACCCCCCAAAATTTGAAGCCCAATTTATCCCAATTCAGAAAACACCCCATATGGGGGTGAAAAGTGCTCTGCTGGCGCACTACAGGTCTCAGAAGGGAAGTAGTCACATTTTGCTTTTTGGAAGCAAATTTTGCTCTGGAGGCATGCTGCATTTGGAAGCCCCTATGGTGCCAGGACAGCAAAAAAAAAAACCCACATGGCATACCATTTTGGAAACTAGACCCCTTGGGGAATGTAACAAGGGGTAAAATGAACCTTAATACCCCAGAAGGGTTTCACGACTTTTGCATATGTAAAAAATAAATAAAATTTTTACCTAAAATGCTTGGTTTCCCCAAAATTTCACATTTTTACAAAGGGTTAAAGCCAAAAATACCCCCCAAAATTTGAAGCCCAATTTCTCCCGATTCAGAGAACAACCCATATGGGGGTGAAAAGTGCTCTGCTGGCACACTACAGGTCCCAGAGGAGGAGTAGTCACATTTGGCTTTTTGGAAGCAAATTTTGCTCTGGGGGCATGCCGCATTTAGGAAGCCCCTATGGTGCCAGGACAGCAAAAAAAAAAAAAAAAAACACATGGCATACCATTTTGGAAACTAGACCCCTTGGGGAATGTAACAAGGGGTAAAGTGAACCTTAATACCCCACAGGGGTTTCCCGACTTTTGCATGTGTAAAAAAAAAAAAAATTACCTAAAATGCTTGGTTTCCCCAAATTTTTACATTTTTACAAAGGGTTAAAGCAGAAAATACCCCCCAAAATTTGAAGCCCAATTTCTCCCGATTCAGAAAACAACCCATATGGGGGTGAAAAGTGCTCTGCTGGCGCACTTCAGGTCTCAGAAGAGAAGTAGTCACAATTGGCTTTTTGGAAGCAAATTTTGCTCTGGGGGCATGCCGCATTTAGGAAGCCCCTATGGTGCCAGGACAGCAAAAAAAAAACAAAAAAACATGGCATTCCATTTTGGAAACTAGACCCCTTGGGGAACGTAACAGTGTTACAGTGAGTACTTACACCTCACAGTTTTTTTGAACAATGGGCCGTAAAAGTGAAAAATTTTATTTTTTTGCACTATATTGATAGTGTTAGCCCAAATATTTCATTTTCACATTGGGTAATAGGGCAAAAGGCCCCCAAAATTTGTTGAACAACTTTGTCTGAGAAAAAAAAATACCCCATATGTGGATGTAAATTGCTCTGTGGACGCACTGCAATGCTCAGAATAGAAGGAGGGAAATTTTGTTGAAATCGAAGTCGGGGGTCATGTGCATTTATAAAGCCCCCAACAGAAAAAAAAAAACACATGTGACACAATTTTAGAAACTACACCCCTCAATGAACGTAACAAGGGGTACAGTGGAAAATAACACCACAGTTTTTTTTGAAAAATGGGCCATAAATTGAAAAATAAGATGTTTTTACACTAAAATGCTGGGGTTACCCAATTTTTAACATTTTCACATGGGGTAATATGAGGAATTGGGTTACAAATTTTGGAGGGCTTTTTCCCCTGACTATGAAAATACATCCACATATGGGGTAACGTGCTGGACGGGCGCACAACAAGGCTCAGAAGTCATAGAGGTCACTTTGTATTTGTGTCCTATGGCATATCAGTAGCTGACGGTTACATACATTCCGAGGAAAATACAAAAATGAAACACCCAAATGTGACACCATTACAGAAAGTACCCACCCTGAGGAATGGGTATAGGGGTAAAGAGGACATTTTTAATGCACAGGTGTTTACTAAATTTATTTTCCAGGAATGGATGAAGGGTAGCTTTTGAAAATTGCAATTTTCAAGCTATACTCTGCTTCATCTTTCTTAGAACAACTAACATGTGACTGAATTGTCGCCTGGAAATACGACAGAGCTCAGCGAGAACTCTTCACATTTGAGGCGGATGTTTGTTACGGACCTAACAGTTACATACATTCAGAGGAAAATACAAGAAAGGAACACCCACATGTGAGAATACTATAAACAGTACACCCCCTAAGGAAGGTGTATAGGGTGAAGTGGAGATTTGGAACAGACGGGTGTTCCCTTCATTTATTTTCCAGGAATGGATGAAGAGTACTATGAGGGGAAGAAAATTGCAATTTTAGTACTGATATGCCAATTATTTTCCCAGAATGATGACCCAGAGTACAGCCAAAAGTAAAAATGATGCCCACCCCAAACCCTATACTCTGAATCATCATTCTGGGAAGGGGATGTGTGGGCCCGTCCCTATTCTGTTACCTCAAATGCGCAACCCGCTCAGGTGGAGAGAGAGCGTTGCGCATTTGAGGCAACTGCAAACCTCCAATGCTGTTGACTCTGTGACCCATGACCCATTTTTTAGGGGGAAGAAAAAAAAATATTGGAGTATTGGGAAAAAGGTTTTTTTTTTTTTGGGCGGGGGGATAGGGTATTTTGGTATAAAATTTGGAAGTCAATGTACCCTGGACTGGTACATTGGAGCCGAATTCTGGGGAATGAAAATTAGGGCAAAGGATGGAAAATTTCGTACTCCATGGAAGTGTGATACTCCCTGAAGCAGTCTATGCAGAGGCCCGGATTATCTGGGCAAGTGTCACACTGAATGGTGGTGTCCCTCCATCTCCCCTTCCTGTAACACACTCTGCATTTCTTCTGGGTTCGTCCCGACCTTCTAGTGTTGGGGATCACACCAGGAAAGTGTTGGCCCGGGACGATCCGGGGACCTAAAGTTCCAGAGGTGCTCTGACCCGCTCCTTGGCGGTCACCAAAGATGAGGGCCTTTAGAACTACCTCTTGGAACTCCAGGTATGTCCCTGTGTTGCCAGCGTTCTGGTACAGTATAAAAGAGTTGTACATGGCAACCTGTACCATGTAGACCGCAACCTTTTTATACCATACACGTGTTTTCCGCATGGCATTATATGGCTTGAGGACTTGATCAGAAAGATCAACTCCCCCCATATACTGATTGTAGTCCAGAATACAATCAGGCTTGAGGACCGGTCCCGCGGTACCTCGCACAGGTACAGGGGTGCTGCCATTCCCATGAATTGTGGTGAGCATAAGGACATCCCTCTTGTCCTTATACTGGACCAACAACAGGTTCTCATGGGAAAAGGCCGGGGGATAGGAGCATGTAGGGGATGGGGCGGAAGGCCTCTTTGATTCTTCCGGACTGTCCCACAAGCGACCGTGGATCTGGCGGCGAGGGATGAAAAGAGAGGGATACTAGTATAAAAGTTATCCACGTAAAGGTGGTAACCTTTATCTAGCAATGTGTGCAAAAGGCCCCAAACGATTTTCCCGCTAACACCCAGAGTGGGGGGACATTCTGGGGGTTCAAAACGGGAGTCTCGTCCCTCATACACTATAAACTTGCAAGCGTACCCGGAGGTACTCTCGCAAAGTTTATACATCTTCACGCCATACCGCGCTCGCTTGGTCGGGATGTATTGCCGGAAGCTGAGTCTCCCCTTGAAGCTGATGAGCGACTCATCAATAGAGACCTCCCGCCCCGGGACATAGGCCTCCCAAAATCTGGCCCCGAAGTGATTGATGACCGGCCTGATTTTATACAGGCGGTCATACGCGGGATCAGTTCGGGGGGGACATGCCGCATTATCAGCATAATGCAAACATCTCCGAATGGCCTCGAACCGGGGACGTGTCATGGCCATACTGTAGAGGGGTGTCTGGTAAAAGACGTCCCCACTCCAATATTGCCTGACACAGGGTTTTTTAACTATACCCATATGCAGTGCGAGGCCCCAAAAGGTCCTCATTTCGGCTGCATCGACTGGAGTCCAGCCGCCGGGTCTAGCTAAAAATGAGCCCGGGTTAGCGGCGATGAACTGTTGGGCATACAGATTCGTCTGTGTAACCATCAAATTAACAAAGTCGTCACTGAAAAAATGACCGAAAAAGTCCTTTTCAGTGAACCCGACAATGTTAATTTTGATTCCTGAGTCGCCAACAAACTCAGGAATCACGGGCTCGTGGTACGCTGGCTCAGCCCAGTCAAGTTCTCCGGTACGAGGTACCAGTGACCTTGGCAGGGGGGCTTCACTAGTATGAGCGCCAGGGGGACTCATACTAGCATGGGGCACAGGGTCAAGGGCAGAGGAGGTTTGCGGCACTGCACGGCGTCGTCTCCGCCGCCTTGGTGGCTCATCATCTGAACTAGATGATGAGGAGGACGATGAAATAAGGAAGGTGGGGTCTTCATCGTCCTCTGAGCCGCTCTCGGTGTCGGAGGCAATTAGGTCATATGCCTCCTCCGCCGAGAACACTCTGCGGGCCATTTCCCTACTCTAATGTGGATACGGGGGTGTGTGTGTGTGGTGTGTGTGTGGAAAAACTTTATTGGTGTATGTGCTGCGTGTGGTGTGGTGCGATATTACCTCCCTAACCCTCCCTAGCCTAACTAAACTAAATTAACCCGCCCTAACAGAAAGAAAAAAAATATAAAAAAGGGGACTTTTATTTTTTTTTAGAAAGGGGACTTCTAACGCAAAAAAAGCCCTGCGCCAAAAAAAAGCGTTTAACTAATCAGTGGTGTGCGCACTGATTAGCGCTTGTGGCGGCAGGGGGCGCAGAAGTCAGTGGGGGGTCCGGCCACTCAGCCCAGAACAGTGGCTGGTGGCTTGTACACAGACCCCCACACAAAAAAACCGAAAAATAAAAAAAACGCTTAACCCCGAAAAAATGCACCCGCCTGAACCCCAAAAAAACGCTGATCAGTGATAAATCACCGACAGCGGTGGGACAGGCTGCACACACAGGTACGGTCCGTCCACACAGTACACGCCTGCTACTGGTGGCACGGAACACCTATGGGTGCAAAAAAAGAACGCGGTAACCGAAAAAAGTGCCTTTACCACAAAAAAAATGCTGATCAGTGATAAATCACTGACAGCGGTGAGGCACGCCGCACACACAGGTGAGGTCCGGCCACACAGTACACGCCTGCTACTGGGGGCACGGACCGCCTATGGGTGCGAAAACACGCTAGAAAACCCGAAAAAAAAGCGCCGGCACCACAAAAAAAAAACGCTGATCAGTACTACGGGACTGATCAGCGGCGGGTGGGCTTTTACAAACGGTGGCGGACCGCTCTTTTATAACTAAGAGGGTCCGCACACACGCTTAGGGAAAAAAAAAAAAAAAAAAGATCTGCGCCCCAAAAAAACGCTGGCGGCAGACCGCAGCGACCCAGCAGGGTCGGGGTCACGCAGCTAAAGGTGCTACGGACCCACGGACACCCACTGAGGTACGCTGGAAAAAATAAAAAAGACTTTTTTTTTTTAACCCTAACCTGTCCCTACCTAATCTAAAGCTATCCCTGGGGATTTCTGTGCCAAGGGGCCACAGAAAGGGGGCAAGGGGCACTTTTTTTAACTGAGGGGATGGTGGGCAGCACGGGGCTCCGTCCTGCACACCAGATCTCTCTGAAATGTCGGGCAGAACGGAGCAACATGCTCCTAGCCCACCAGATCCCCTCCCATTACATTGTGATTGGTATGGCCACTTTGGCCACCCAATCACAGCTGTACTGAGGGGGGTGGCCACAATGCCAGCCCCCAGTACAGCATGGATGGTGATTGGTGGTGTATACTACACCACCAGTCACCATCTATATCCAGGTCACAGGGTCACACGTGACCCTGATGACCTGGAACCGCTGCAGAACGCCGGTTAGTAGTTACCGGCATCCTGCAGCGATCGCCGGTATAGGAGGTCCTCCGGACCTCCTCCGGCACACTGCCGGGATGTCTGCTGATAGAAATCAGCAGACATCTGGCTCCGATCCCCGCCCGGCAAGCGGCGGGGAACGGAATCGCAGCGCATAGCTCGTCTGAATTGGCGAGCGATGCGCTGCGATCGCCGACATGGGGAGTCATCATGACCCCCCTAGGCGATATGCCGGGATGCCTGCTGAACGATTTCAGCAGGCATCCGGCTCCGGCGCCCCTCCGGCTAGCGGCGGGGGGCCGGGATATGACAGGACGTACTCAAACGTCCTGAGTCCTTAAGGACTCGGAAAAGGCGCCGTTTGAGTACGTCCTGCGTCCTTAAGGGGTTAAACCCTAAATTGCACTCTGTCACACAATTCTGAGAAGCAGAAGATTTTTGGAGCAAAAAAAAAAACTCAATTGGGCTGAAAAATGAGGAGATAAGATGGATGATAAAGTTCAGGCAGCTTGGAGATCTGTATTAGGCAGCTGACAGCTATCTGCCCCTCTCTGCTGCAATGCTCAATAACGTGAATAGGAGGTTTAGCAATCAATGATCCTTCTCAGAGTAACAGCACAGCACTCTGCACTCCTGCCTTTCCCTAATGCTGATGTGACTAGCAGTTGCAGTGTAACGCTGTGGTATGAGCTATTCACACACACACAGTCCCGTCCTCTCCATCTGACTGCATAGATGAAATGGAGAGAGGCAAGATGGCCGCCGATTATATAGGGGCTGTGACATCACAGGGGTCAGTGAACACTGATAGGCTGCATCTCACATGTGATTCAGGGTCAGCCCGCCTTCCTTCATTCCCGCCGCTGTTTCCCGCCCTCCCATAATCCCCTGCCCCATGTACTCACATGTGGATCCGCCATTTTAGGTCTCCAATAGCCTGGAACGCTGTAAAATAGAGTTCAATGTAGAGTTTAATTTTTCATGAAATTTGTAACGAATTGGGGTTTGTCAGTTTCGGTTCACTCATCTCTAGTCTCCTCCACCAAAAATACTCTGCGGGCCATTTTCTTTTGTGTGTATGTGTGCATGCACTAGATATCCGCTATCACACACAGTTAGACCGCAGCGCCTTAATGGCACGTAAAGGTGGTGCGAACCCTCGGGCACCTACCGCAGCCAAAAAATATATAAAATGTCACTTTTTTTTTTTAACTGATTTTCCCTACCATAAAGCTATCCCTGATCTAACAAGTGGCAGACTAATAAAACAACTCTAGGTACGGAGGATGATTGGTGGTGTGTAGTACACGACCAAGCACCCTACTCTTCTGGATCATCAGGTCACCGGAGACACGAATGACTTGAAATCGTGGCGACGCTAAGCGGTTTCAGCAGGCATCCATACTCATCACCATTCTGTGCGCAGTGGTGACCGGAAAATCGGAGGGTATACAGGTGTGCCCCTTGTCCTTAAATACCAGGATGCAAGGGCGTATCTGTACACCCCTCATCCTAGAGGGGTTGAACAGTCTATGGATTTTTAAGAAGTTTTATCTTTTTTTTTTTGTATTATGAATTTTGAATACAAATTATTTTATGGTCAAATCTGAACAGAATAATCATCTAAAGGATTCAATTATGCATGGACATGGAACAGCGATAGATTAATTTACAATAATGACTAGGGAATTCTGATCTTTTTCACAGTGTTCCCCCTTGTCTCTCCTGAAAAATATTCTGCAAGGCCACGGTTCATTTTAGATTGCTTTGCTTTATCTGGATTTTTATTACAGTAGAGGATGTTACTGATAAGTTTGTTGCAGCTTGATCAGAGTTTGTGTCTGTGAAAAGAAAAAGATTACGAAGCAGAAATGCATTTGGGCCCTGTTATCTTCCAGGACCCAGGTGTGACTGCTAATTCTTTACCCCTAAGGCCATCTTAGATCTTTAGGCCCCTTAGGCAGAGCTGTTTGTTGGTGCCCTAATGGCCATACCCAATCTGGCCATGCTCCTTCTAAGCCACACTCCCTTATCTAATTTAACACCCCTCATTCAATGTCACCCATTTTTATGGACCCCAAAACAAAGATTACAAATTTTTATGAAAAAATTAGTGCACAAACCTAGGACACAGCTAAACTACAGGATGCATAGTGGAGACTGTTCAATTAAATTAAGTGCATATTAATCAAACAATTGAAACAACTAGAGCTCACAAAGGATCGCTCAAACATCACTAGAGCATCATTAAAAGTATGAGACTGAACTTCTAAAAGAGTATGTTGAATTTGAAAAATAAAATTATGTAGAGGGGTGTTGGTGCTTTGTGGAATGCAGTAGATTAAACTGTGATAACGAAGACCCTTTTGTCTCTGTAATTGTAGGAGAGTGTTCTTAGAATAGAATAGCATTAGAATAGCTAAAGTGAAAGCAAATTCTCTGCTGGACATGGGCAAGACAGCAGTAAGACCGACATTTTCATGTGCCACAAGATTCTTCCAGTTATTAGCGAGCACGTTATGGCTTTTCAGGAATTCCGTCCATAGCACAAACTCATTGATTTAACTGGATTTTGATAAATTGGCGTACTGTATGCTGGTAAACATGGGCAGCCGGGAAAAGTTATTTTTTGTTGAACAAAACTTTAAAAATGTTATCATGCTAAATTTCCAGCCCTCAGGTAAAGCTTAGTCTTTCTAGCAGATCAAGTAGAAGAATACACAATGGCGTGCATAGCCAATTCAATTAGAACTAATTATGAATTTCTTCTGAAATAAAACCAAACATAATACATGATAATTTTAAAGGAAATGTAGAACCGTTTAGTATGGAGGTAAGTTGGGAACATGATTTTCCTATGCCCCTGACCCACTCATAAGTGAGCTGGTCCACGCCATTCTTCTGCCATGTGCTTCTTTGAACTCCTGTAACACCAAATAATGTATAATAACTACAACATGTAGAAAATGCTATAATATAAGACTAGAAACTCTCCATAGCTCTAAATTACCCACCCACTATTTTTGAAAAAAAAATAAAAAATGCTGCAGTCAGGTATGAATAAAGCTGAGCTGTCAGAACTTCAGAGAATTCACACAGTAGAGAAGCTATAGTCATCGTTGAAATGTTGAAAATGTTGCAATGTGTTTTGGGGGGGGGGGGGTCTAGAAATTGCTAGATTAAGCATTTTGACTTTTTGATTTTCTGACAATTTTTTCTCCTGCCTGGAGGACCTTTTCAATGCCTTAACAGGGGCTCTCTTTGACCTACTTTTAACTACTAATTGAAATTTTACTCTGCAACTCTTTAACATAATGTAATTTTTCCTCTATCCCTGTTAGCGTTCACTCTAGAAGAAGTATATGTGACATAATATCTATCATTCCACTTCTGACAAGTTTTTTCGACAGGTTTCTTCTCTGATCAGCTGCCAATGCCTGAGCTGAATATTACACTGGTTCCAATAGTTTTTTGTCTGCTGCATAAGGAAATCAGTCATCGCTTTCTGCTGCTGTTACAGGTGGTGCAACAAATGTGTATGGTTGAACTCCACCGCATTGAAATGTAGCAGTGGTGTTAAGAAAGACAATTTTGTCACTGTAATTGTAGTTTTGGAAAGTAGTTTATTGTTGGACTATGTTTCATGCATTAATTAATCGTTTGTGGGCTTCCAGCTCTTAGGTAAAGTTTAGTCTTTCTAGCAGATCAAACAGAAGAATACACAAGGGTGTGCATAGCCAATAAAATTAGAACAAATTAAAAATTTCTTCTGCAATAAAAATACATGATAATAAATTTAAAAAGAAATATAGAACCGATTAGAATGAAGACAATTTGAGAACATGGTTTTCCTAGCTCCTTTACCCAATTATTGATAAATAAGCTGGTCCACGCTATTCCTTGCCTTGTGTTTATTTAAACTCCTGTACCGCAAAATAAAGTACAATAATAACTACAACATATAGAAAATGCTATAATATAAGACTGTTGGCTGTAACAAGAAACTCCATAGCTCAGAATTATCCACCCACTATTATTAAAAAAATTGAGTGGAAATCTTTTGAGGGAAAATTCCCAAAATGCTGCTGTCAGGTATGAATATTTTTTTCGAGTAAAGCTGAGCTGTCAGAATATCAGAGAATTCACACAGTAGAGAAGCTATAGTCATAGTTGAAATGTTGAAAAATGTTGCAATGTGTTTTGGGGGTCTAGAAAAGAAATGACTAGATTAAGCTTTTTGACTTATTTATTTTCTGACAATTTTTTCTCCTTCCTGTGGGACCTTTTCTTTGCCTTTACAGCCTTTACTGGGCTCTTTTTGACCTACTTCTAACTACTAATTGAGATTTTTCCCTGCAACTCCTTAACATGATGTCATTTTTCCTCTATCCCTGTTAGCGTTCACTCTAGAAGAAGTATATGTGACATAATATCGATCATTCCACTTCTGACAAGTTTTTTCGACAGGTGTCTCTTCTCTGATCAGCTGCCAATGCCTGAGCTGAATATTACACTAGCTCCAATAGTTTTTTATCTGCTGCATAAGGAAATCAGTCATCGCTTTCTGCTGCTGTTACAGGCGGTGCAACAAATGTGTATGGTTGAACTCCACCGCATTGAAATGTAGCAGTGGTGTTAAGGAAGACTATTTTGTCACTGTAATTGTAGTTTAGGAAAGTATTTTATTTTTGGACAAAACTTAAAAAAAAGTTTCATGCATTAATTAACCATTTGTGGGCTTCCAGCTCTTAGGTAAACATTTGTCTTTCTAACAGATCAAATAGAAGAATACTCAAGGGTAAGGGTGTGCATAGCCAATACAATTAGAACTAATTAAAAATTTCTTCTGAAATAAAAATAATACATGATAATTAATTTTTGAAAGAAATAGGGAACCGATCAGAATGGGGAGGTAATTTGAGAACATGGCTTTCTTAGCCCCTTGACCCAATTATTGATAAGTAAGCTCTGATCCATGGCATTCTTTTGCCTTGTGTTTCTTTGAACTCCTGTAACACAAAATAAAGTAAAATAATAACTACAACATATAGAAAATGCTATAATATAAGACTGTTGGCTGTAATAAGAAATTTTACTTAGTTTTAAATGATCCACCCAGTATTATAAAAAAAAATTGTGTGGAAATCTTTTGAGAGAAAAATACCAAAATGCTGCAGTCAGGTATGAATATTTTTTTTTTTGAGTAATGCTGAGCTGTCAGAATATCAGAGAATTCACACAGTAGAGAAGCTATAGTCGTAGCTGAAATGTTGAAAAATGTTGCAATGTGTTTCGGGGGTCTAGAAAGGAAATGACTTGATTAAGCTTTTTGACTTTTTGATTGTCTGACAATTTTCTCTTCTGCCTGGAGGACCTTCTTTTAACTGATAATTGAGATTTTATTCTGCCATCTCCTAACATGATGTAATCCTTCCTCCATTCCTGTTAGCGTTCACTCCAGAAGAAATATATGTGACATAATATTGATTATTCCACACTGCTGTTAAAGCCGATGCAACATGTGTATGGTTGAACTCCATCGTTTTGAAATGTAGCAGTGGTGTTATGGAAGACAATTTTGTCACTGTAATTGTAGTTTGGGAAAGTGGTTTCTTGTTTGACAAAACTTATTAATCATTTGTGGGCTCCAGCCCTTTGGTAAAGCTTAGTCTTTCTAGCAGATCCCTAAAAACTGAGTCACATTTTTTAAATATAACAAAACAAAGTGCTTAACCTATACGAGTGCAGGTTTTTATAATGCAAGTCAGATGCAGACAAGTCCCATTGTTAGAAATCAAATGATAACTACTTTAAGGGATCAGTCAAACCTTATGTTATTCCTGTTATCAGCTACCATATTGTAGCTTTTCAGAATTTTGTGTTCAAAAGAATTAATTCATTTGGATTTTTTTACATTGTCCCTCCCACCATCCTGTAAGCAGATTGGCATACTGTATGTTGGTACACATGGACTTCCCATAGCTGTTCCCTTAGATAGGTCAGGGAAAGTAGTTTTTTGTTGGCCAAACAGTTAAAATTAACAGTTAAACAGTTTTTCACAAAGGCATGCATGGCCAACAATATGAAAGCTAATAAAAAAATGTATTCTAAAATAAAAACAAAAATAATAATTATAGTAAAAACTAATAGAAATATAGAACCAATAAGAATGGAGACAAGTTGGGAACATGTTTTTCCTATACATATGAACCACTTAAAAATAAGTGAGCTGGTCCATGTCATTCTTGTGCCATGTGCTTCTTTGAACTCCTGGAACACAGAATAATGCTATAAAATAAGACTACTTGCTGTCTCATGAAATTCTCCAGAACTCAAAATTTTCCCCCAATATTTAAAAAATGAAATAAAAAGAGGGAATATTTTAAGAAAAAATTCCAAAAATGCTGCATTCAGGTTTCAATATTAATTTCAAGTAAAGCTGAGCTGTCAGAATTCACACAGGATGGAAGCCATAGTCATAGTTGAAATGATATAAAATGTTATCACGTGTTTAAATATGTCAGGGGTGTAGAAATGAAAGGTTTAACTTTTCCAATATTTGGGGCGTTCCTAAGACCCTTGTTGATGGGGGTGTTCCCAAGGCCCCAGAGCACTGTGAAATCTGGATCACCCACTAACCAACTGTATATTTGGGTTATTGTGGTTGATTCATCCATCAGTTTTCCTTTAAAGGGTTAAAAAAATCTTTTCCAAGTCCACAATGGTTAAAACGCTTGAGAATTTTTTTAAATTTCTCTTCAAAATGACACCAAAAGGTGTGTAAAACAAACACACCTGACTGAGAGATGAACCCCCAATATAGTATATAGATAAAAAATAAATGAAGTGACAGGTAAAATACACTGAGACTAATAGTTAAAAATATTTTATTACACAAAATAGATAAAACAATGCATACAGAATGAATTCATATGGGCGTATTAAAAATATATATAGAAAAATAATAGTTGTATATGTAAGATAAAAGAAAAATGGAGGGGTGCTGGGATATTGAGTCCTGCATATTTAATTTTAAAAAAAGGGGGTAGGATATATAAAATAGAAAAATCAATGGCCGAGGTTGCTATTTAGTAAAGTGCTGGTGCCAGGGATGAGGTAAGTGGAAAGGTGATGTATTGCAACTGAATAAATAAAGGATAAATAAATCAGTGCTTGTACACACAGTGGAAACAAATGCAAAAAAAGTGCAAGGATAACTAAAAAAGAGAATCAATAGCACACAAGTGTAGGTGCAATGTGCCAGTTAAACACCGTATTTATCGGCGTATAACACGCACTTTTTAGGCTAAAATTTTTAGCCTAAAGTCTATGTGCGTGTTATACGCCGATACACCCCCAGGAAAGGCAGGGGGAGAGAGGCCGTCGCTGCCCGCTTCTCTCCCCCTGCCTTTCCTGGGGTCTAGAGCGCTGCTGTCGGCCATTCTCACCCCCTAGCTATCGGCGCCGCTGCCCGTTCTGTCCCCCTGACTATCGGTGCCGGCGCCGATAGCCAGGGGGAGAGAAGCGGCGCCGACAGCCAGGGGGAGAGAAGGGGCAGCGGCACCCATTGCCGGCGCCGCTGCCCCGTTGCCTCCCCCCATCCCCGGTGGCATAATTACCTGAGTCGGGTCCGCACTGCTCCAGGCCTCCGGCGTGCTTCCCCGGCGTCGTTGCTATGCGCTGAACGGCGCGGCGCATGACGTCAGTGCGCCGCGCCGTGCATAGCAACGACGCTGGGGACGCACAACGGAGGCCTGGAGCAGGGGGTGAGAAGGGCCGACAGCAGCGCTCTAGACCCCAGGAAAGGCAGGGGGAGAGAAGCGGGCAGCGACGGCCTCTCTCCCCCTGCCTTTCCTGGGGGTATATCGGGGTATACACGCGCACACACGCACCCTCATTTTACCATGGATATTTGGGTAAAAAACTTTTTTTACCCAAATATCCTTGGTAAAATGAGGGTGCGTGTTATAGGCCGGTGCGTGGTATACCCCGATAAATACGGTAACTGAAAAAACACAAGTGAAACAATGAAAAAAAGGGGGGGAGGGAAGGGGGGGGGAGAGAAAGGCACTAATAGCAGCAAATGGGAAGGTGACTAATGCAGATTAGCAGCAACAATGGTGGCTGATAAATGGCAGTGTTAAATAGACATAGGCCATTGTAGTGAAATACAGGACTCACCCAGGACCCACAACCACAGCTCCGACGCGTTTCGCCTAAGAATGGCTTTGTCTAGGAGTGGTGTGGACTGAGATGGCCATGATATTTAAGGAGGGACCTACCAATGAGGGAGCAGGAATGCACCTGGTAACAATGGTCATGATGGAGTCCGGATGGTGAATGTGCGCACACCTGTGAGCGTCACTCGCTTCGACCACAAATCCAAACCCGGGATATCACGAGAGATGCGAGAGAGGATCCGGAATGCGGCCAATCAGGAAAGAGACTTCAGGAAAATGGCCGACAGAGTATAGACTGCGCATGTGTGCGACCATCCGGTACTAAAGGTCAAATGTAAGAGCGGCTACAAGAAAATGGCTGCCGTAATATGATAGTAAATGATGTGAAATGCAGCACGGACAAATAGTGATCCAAAAAAGGGGGAAAGAGAAAACAGCAGGGATATGGGGCAGGGGATAAACACAGGACAGGAATGATGTGAATGAATGTGAAAAAATGAAATGAACATGTGGGAAAAGAATGATGAGACAAATAATAAAATATAATGTATAAATAGATAAATGATGGAGGAGAGATGAGAGGGAAAATGATGAAGTGATGAAAGACTTGTGGCTAAGTATTTCGCCATAAACAGTATGAGTTAAAAGGAGGAGGGGGGGGGGACAAAATTGTGAACATAGTGGACAAAAATAATAATACAAATGACAAACAAAGATGGTGAGACACATAAATGACATACGATTGTGCAGAGTATGGGCATGCACAAAAAAAGGCACAAGTGTGACACAAGTATAACAATTGAACAATCATGGATAGTGAATATAGGCATGCATATAAAACATTGGGGGGCCCCCCATACTGGTAATGATCATAAAAGATATATAACACTGTATTGTAGGAGAAGGCACACATGTATATGTAATATACATATATTACCTACCGCCAAACAATGCTGGTGTATATGAAAAATATATATAATGTGGCAAGCATAAAAGAACCACATGCAAATAATTGCTTGTAAAAATTGAAATATGAAGAATGCATGAAAGTGAGTAGGATAATAATAATGATGAAAAAATAATTGATAATAATAAAAAAATAATAATGAAAATAAGATTGAGTAAGAAATGAAGAATATGGAAATTTATAGACATGATGAAAAAAGGGGAACAGGAGTGAGTAATGATGGTGGAAGGAGGGGAAGAGAGTGAGCATGACGACAGAAAATTTGGATCACAGAAATGAAAAGATGCGGCTGTGGGCTGTGTTGTAGAGAAGTTTTTCATTGGTTTGTGGTTTATAATATGGTCTTAGGAGCCACGTAAATTTTCTGAATATTTATTTTTTTGTAATACACAATTAGGCATTTCATACACTATTGTGGCTCAAGTAGGTGAATACAAACTACTGTACACCTAGGCTTCAGATCTTACAACTGGTCCTCCTGTCACCTTACACATCCTAATGCTTCAACAACCCTTGCCGGCTACACTCACACTACAGTTGTTCAACACAGGTGTAAAGCCTGAAATCATGTTATGTTTCCTAAGTGGCCTGTTGTGCAGATGAATTCCAGCCCACCTTCAAAACTGTATGTATGTATGTAGGGATTAAAGATAAGCAAACTTTTCAAAAATTTGATTCGGCCGCTTCGCCGAATTTTCCGAAAGTTAGTTCCGATCTGAATTTTTTTATATTAAAATAGGCTATTTCTAGCCTACATAAAGCCTCTATAGGGGTATAGAACATTTTGCTGTGTTCTAAAACGCATATGGAGTGTGCTGGGGTAGTGAAATAATACTGTTATTCAGAATAACATGCAGATTACCGGCATCGCTTTTAGAATCACTGCCGCACAGCAGCACAATGACAGAGCCTGGTGGTGGCATCAGTGTCAGGAGACCATATAGTGACTGAATGACACAGCTTGGATGAGGCTGAAGCATGAGGACACCATATAGTGGCTGAACGACAGTGTGGACATGTTGGCAGCATGAGGAGACCATATAGTGGCTGAATGGCACAGCGTGGAGGTGTTGGCAGCATGAGGAGACCATATAGTGGCTGAATGACATAGCGTGAAGGTGTTGGCAGCATGAGGACACCACATAGTGGCTGAATGATACAGCTTGGATGAGGCTGAAGCATGAGGACACCATATAGTGGCTGAATGACACAGTGTACAGTGTGGACATGTTGGCAGCATGAGGAGACCATATAGTGGATGAATGGCACAGCCCTGAGTTGCCAGCAGCATGAGTAGGCACTAGGCCTTCACAATCCCTAAGATTAAAAGATGAATTAAGAAATTTAAACCGAAGATTTTGGATAGCGGGTGCTACCTATGAGAAAATTTGAATTTCCCAGGCCCAGTAGCGGCATCAGTAAACCATATATTGCCCGAATGACACAGGCTGGAGTTGGCTGATGCATGAGTACACACCAAAGCTTCACAATCCCTAAGAAAAAACACAACAATTTTAGAAATTTTTGAAGATTTTGGATAGCGGGTGCTACCTATGAGAGAATTTTACATTCCCAGACCCAGGCCCAGCAGTGGCATCAGTAAACCATATATTGCCTGAATGACACAGCCTGGAGTTGGCTGATGCACTGTTCTGGATTAACTCAGCGTTCTTGTAACTATCTTACTCCCGGCCAAATTTGTATACAGAATATATATACCGAAGCATAGAGAAATAAATCAGACAGAGCCATTGTGCTTTAACGTTCCTTGTGTTCTGTCCACTGGCCGTTTATTTCAAATCGTTCAAGCTTATATCACCTTTGTCATTAACATAAGTTCCCACCCCCTGTTAGGGGATGTTCTAGCATTTAGGGAGTGTGCAAATATCATGAGGAATGTGAATTCAGGTAGCACATCTACAATCTTGCACAATGATTTAATTGCTTCTCAGCATAATATCAAAAACTAACAGGTTGTTAGTATACATTTTGATCAAAAAGTACAAAGCCCACTCGCCATGTCAAGGCCACCTATTTAGAGTGGGTCCCTAACGTCCCTAGCATAAAATGGCGTAGCACTGGGCGGCGACCACCACCGCCGCGACACCAGTGCCCACAGGGGGAACGACCCACTAGCAGAGCGGCCCCAATGCCACTCAAACCAGTCCATGGGTCGCACCTCCCCGCAGACACGGCGCCATGGCAGCAACAGACGCCGCACAGCACCACACCGGTGTGAACAGGATGCTACAGCTCACTTACCATGCTCTACCAGTCAGACTGGGAGGCTGCTAGGAAAGAATTGGCCATTTAGCTAACTACTACTTATATAGGGTTGGGCTGGGGGGGTGGGGAAGAGTGCAGACACATGTTCAAACAAAAAAAAAAGTGGATAGAAAACACAATGTGAATTCAGGTAGAAAACAGACATGGTGCACATCTACAATCTTGTATAATGATCTAATTGCTTCTCAGCATAATATCAAAAACTAAAAGGTTGTTAGTATATACGTTTTGATCAAAAAGTACAAGCCCACTCGCCACGTCAAGGCCACCTATTTAGAGTGGGTCCCTAACGTCCCTAGCATAAAATGGCGTAGCACTGGGCGGGACACCAGTGCCCACAGGGGGAACGACCCAATGCCACTCAAACCAGTCCATGGGTCGCACCTCCCCGCAGACACGGTGCCACGCCAGCAACAGACGCCGCACAGCACCACACCAGTGTGAACAAGATGCTACAGCTCACTTACCATTCTCTCCCAGTCAGACTGGGAGGCTGCTAGGAAAGAAATGGCCCATGTGTAGCTAACTACTACTTATATAGGGTTGGGCTGAGGGGGTGGGGAAGAGTGCAGACACATGTTAAAAAAAAAAAAAAAAACTGGTGTCGCGGCGGTGGTCGTCGCCGCCCAGTGCTACGCCATTTTATGCTAGGGACGTTAGGGACCCACTCTAAATAGGTGGCCTTGATGTGGAGAGTGGGCTTTGTACTTTTTGATCAAAACGTATATACTAACAACCTGTTAGTTTTTGAAATTATGCTGAGAAGCAATTAGATCATTGTGCAAGATTTTAGATGTGCACCATGTCTGTTTTCTACCAGAATTCATCATGAGGAATGTGCCTTGTCCTCATGGCACTTCACTCCCTGTAACTGTTTCACAAGTCTCTTTTGTTCAGTCTTCACACGATGGTGGGGGCCAAGATACCGGAAGGAGCAGAGGGGGAAAACTAATGGGGAAGGGGGGCCTCCTAAATGGATAAATCTATTATTACAAGCCCCCCTAAAAAATGATCATTCTACCTTTCCCTAATTTCCATCATCCTAACTCATCTGTGTTTTCTCGAACGTTTCACTGTACTTTAGACGACCCATGGCTTATCCATGGACCCCCTTAGCCTCAGACTTTACACATATGGAGTCAGATGCTGTCCCTATGGGCCTCTGGTGTTATAGATGGCATTGAAGCTCTGTAATGGGGTATAGGCTTCATCTGTAATCTCAAAGTCCACATTTGTCATCACTGGCGTGGCATTCTTGTCGGTCGTCTCACACTTCTTCTTTAGGCAAGGCAAAACACAACACCCAACAAAGCAAGATTATTAGAATTATGAGTATGGTTATTTTACCGGTCCTATACTGGCTGAGATATATGCGCAACAAGTCTCCCAGACATCTTGTATACCACCCTTTTTCCTTTTACACCATACATCATATCTAATGCCGTACCATTGTAGAATATTTTAGCGGATGTGACTCTTAGTTGTTCGGTCTAACCTTAAAGAGCATTTATAAAGAAATGTATTAATATTAGTTGGTTATAACAGATATAATTAATTTTAATCATGGAAATCTGGGATATTATTGACTCAACTCCGGCTTTTTACTTGACCTATAGCTATAAAACTCATCTGGGGCCCCCCTTGGGACTCCTTTAACATCAATATACACAAAGGGATCAAAACTCCCAGCAGGGGCTGCATGTTTTCCTCTAAAGTGTGGTTTAGATTTATTTTGCTGGTTCGGTAATGGAAGTGTGTATAGGCAGACGTGTCTTTACTAATGTGTGTTCCCCGGTTTAATTCCTTTATAATTTAACTCTAAACTTCGTATCCCAAGTATCCCATACTTTACAATAGTTACCACTTACTCATCCCGCTAGCTAGGTCTATCCTTTCTATAATCTTACACCAAGTATTCTTTTCCTTTATAACATTATCACTCACTGAAATACTTGTTGCACCCCGCTATTTGTACATGTTCACCTACTGTTTCTCCTCATACAATGTCACATCGTAACAATCCGTTGTGATTATCTTTCCCTTTGGAACAATCATGGTTATGCACAGACATAGATTTAACAGTTATCAGAGATATATCTATACGGGATCATCTTATGCAATTGTCTCTTTCCTCACTTATTTCCTGCATAGGTTTTGAAGAAATGGGTGACAATTACAGAATCTGAACTAGGTACAGTTTCACAAAAGGTTCTTAATTGTATACTTTACTGTATCTATGGTTAGGGATCAGTCCAATTAGACAAGGAGATACTGATATTGACCTACCCCAGGCAGTTAGATGAAGTCTACTCATATTCTCTGAAACATGTAAGATGGTCATAGAATGTGTTTGTCAGGTACCTTTATTGTTTTACCTAGGTCATATGTCAATGATGACATCTGTACAAACCTTTCCGCATCGTTGAATCCTGAGGCGACCCAATGTACTGACATTACTATGCACATAGCTCCCCGTTGCTTAGTGTATGGGGTCATATATGTTACCATGGGGTAGGGTACAAGACTGCTGGCACATACATTTTCTTACCAACTCTTTCCGGATGCCGTCTTTGCCCTGTACCACCTCTTTCTTCTTCCATTGGTCTCTCTCAGCATGCATAGCTGGTTCCTGCAAGAGACCTAACCAGAAAATTCCACATTGCCCACCTGTACACTTTGTACCATCATTGTGGGGGAACAGGAGCGCTGCAGCCTCCTTCACCATTCAGTCCCCTTGGCTTCTGGGGCTGTTTCCTTCATGTGTCTCTGATCTTTACGATGGCCACTTTCTCTGGCCGCTCTCGGACTTTGAACACTTGAATTACATATTTACAGATTGGTTCGCTCAAGGATTCAACAACACTCTTACATCAATAGGCCCATACTTGTGGGCGATAATTAAAGTGTACCCGTACTCATTGTGTCATACCTTTAGATATCTTACACATCTCAGTGAATACCTTAAACTCTACTTCTCTGAACCACCAGCTCAGATCAAGTGGTTTATTGCAGTAGAACTTCATTCTGGGTGTGGTCACCATATATCCTGTCTTATGTATTACATCTTTACTTTGTTTGGAACAAACTTACATTTATAACTCAGCATTAACCATGGATTCTCCGATATCCTATCATGGCTCTTGAAATTTTTTTTTATATAAGTTTAAGACAATCAGCATCTTTGTATTACATTAAATATAATTATAAAGTTATCCACTTAAAATTGATGTTATTCAAATAAATACAATGTAGAATGTATAGGTATATCACATTGTGTATGCAGGTCCTATAATTACATTCAAGTTTAAAAAGTAGATTTTTAGTTCCTTCAACTTAATGTGACTGTTTCATTAGACCAAGGCTGTTCTGTCAATCTTCTTATAAGCCCCGCCTTTCTCCTCCCACTCCTCTGTCACTGGTCACCACCCTTTTGAGTCTGGCTTTTTGTCTTACTTTCAGGTTGGTCATTCTTCAAAAAATTCATGAGCAATCAGTGCCTACATGGAGACATACCATACACATGTAACATGTAACAATACCAACATTTACAAATACTCAACATACAACACACAAAGGGCCCACATTCTCACCAAAAAACAAAATGTAAAAGAATAAAAAATATACAGAGCTCTTTCAAAAATTGGGGAAAAATCATCTTCAATGCCCATTATTTATACTCAATAAACCATTAGCTGATTTTAAATGCTTAAAGTAATATTCATTAATTAAACAGTGATCACTTTTTCATTTATTTTGCGTTTTATTCTCCTTGGCCAAACTTCTCTTGTTACCCCCTATAATATAATCAGACAGTTAATATCATTTCCTTATAAATTTCCTTTTTTTTTTATATCTATCTTGCACTCCTGCGAAAACAAACTTATTAAGAGATTAATAAAATATCATCAAATAGGTTCATTATGACATAATCATGTACATACACAGTTTTACCTAAATCCATTCACTGGTCATACTCCGTGTATTCCTAATTTATCATATATGTTTCACTTGACTAGGTGTGTTAAAATGGCTGCAGGGGAGTGGAGTAGAGAACTAATTGCATGAGCTAAAATGGCTGCTGGGGGAGGAACTTCACTTCTGGAAGTGGTAACATGGCTGCCCCCCATACAGAATAAGCATGTGGCAGAGACTAGCAGCCTCATGGAAAGAGAGAGAAAAAAGCATGGAATGAAGAAAGGTAAGATCTGGGTTATAAATCGAGATTTTCCTAGCTTGTGAAGGAAAATAAGTTATATGAAGACAGGAGGCGAGTATCTTATGCATTAATCTTTCTTTTTAAATGCTCATAGCAGAAATACAATATTTATAATAAATGTATTTAATAGAAAAATTTATAGAACTACAACTCCCAGCAGTCCCCTGTGATCTCCATCAATCCCAGCTTGGATGGCTCCTATATAAGGGACTGCCTGTAGACACTCCTCCTCTTTCTTTATGCGATCCTCCTGACAGCAACTGGAATCGCGACACCCAGGAACAGCTCCGACTCTGAACCTCCAGACATCAGGACCAACAGGACCAAAACCACGTGTTCCAACGGGAACAGAAACTGCTGAAGAATAATCCAAAAGAACACATCAGCCTCCACTGACAAGATAAATTCTTCTTTTTTCAATAACCTGGAAAGAGAGAGAGAGCACCATAATGGGGTGGGTCGGGAGGGAAGATACTCGCCTCCTTTCTTCATATAACTTATATTTTCCGTTAAAAGCTAGGAAAATCTCAATTTATATATCAGACAGGAGGCTCGTATCTTATGCAAGTTTAAAGCTAAACCATGTAAGAGCACATAAATAAAATAAGACAGAAAGTCAGAGAACCAATATAGAGACATGTTCGTCTGGTCTAAAATAAAACTGACGAAAGGTCGTCTCTGACGACCAGTCAGCTGCCAATAGTAGATCCGAAAGAGAACCTGCTGAAGTAACCACCTTAGTGGCCATAGCCCCTCTAGAAGAGTGGGCGCCAAACAGGGATATATCAATCCCCGCCATCTCCATGGCCGACCTCACCCACCTGGCCAAAGTGGCCGAGGCGACTGGAAGATGAGGTTTAACATAAGAGATTATCAGTAGATTATAACTAGGAGATCTTAAGGGCGCACTACCCGTCTCGTAAGCCTTAAGGCAGCGCACCACACAGTCTAGGATGCGCCGGCAAAAAGGGGTAAAAGACTGACTGAAGTCCCGTCTTGGTCCTGCGAACGACGGAAAACCGGACCCCCTCAGGCGAAAATTGTCGCCTAGAAATATCCAGGGCTCTTACATCTGACACCCTTTTGATAAATACTAGACACAAAAGAGTTGTCAGTTTAAAAGATAGTATTTTTAATGAAAGAGCCTCATTGTCTTCCCAAGTTGCCTCATTGAAACATCCCAAGTTGCTTGATATCAAGGACGGGGAGGACGTTTAAACTTCACCCCGCGTAAAAGTCGACACACCAAGGGGTGTTTGCCGACCGGCAAAGAATCCACCGGGCAATGATACGCCGAGATGGCAGATCTGTAGACGTTAAGCGAACTATAGGATTTGCCTGTGGCAAACGAGTCCGCTAGATAATTAACTACTACGGGAACAGGTGCCTGAACAGGATCAATCTGCCGTTGATCACACCAACGAACCCATAAGGCCCAGGCTGATCGATACGCCGATCTAGTCCCTGGGGCCCAGGCCAAGGCGAGGACGTCTCTAGCTGATTGTGAAAGGTCGCCACTTGCGTCTGGCACCCCGAAACCAACCACGCGAGTAGTGGAAGTCTGCCCTCCAGTACCAACGGATGAAGACCCTTGGTCGGGTTCGTGAGCAGTTGAGGCAAATGGGATATCAACCTGGGATAGTCGACAGACATCCCCAGCAGAAGAGGAAACCATGGTTGCGTCGGCCACCAGGGGGTGACCAAAACCACCATCGTCCTCTGATTCGCTATGTGAAGAAGGACTCTGGTAATCATGGTATAGTTCATGATATACATCTCAAGTATTAAGTACTTTATTAATAGTTATATGGATAAATATTTAGCCATACTTATCAAATGTGAGCACAACAGCACTGAAGAGTATGGGGATCACCAAAAATACATTGTTCTTTTCTAAGCCTTTACTATATTAAATTGAAATTTTATATATGATATTGTACATTGGAACGTCATGATTCTGTACCTCAGGAGTACAGTCCTGTTGTGAAGACACCTTGCCTAATATAAAATTGGCTAAATCTATATAAAAATTTTGTTAATATCATTTAAATTAATGTAACTCTGTATCATTGTGCACTTATGATTGTTCTGGTATTGAAAACAATCTACATAACATGCCAAACAGTGCCAACTGTAAACCTACATGGGCTAACCAACAGGGCTGAGCCTCTAAAATGACCAACCGGTTCAATATCGTTAAGTTAACAAAGTATTCTACCTATCTCTTCTATGGTTCATTATGGATTTAGAAATTTCAACCTCCTTTAAATACAAATATCATTAGTTAATCACTGACATATATTATAACTATAAGGTACAACTGTGAATATGCAAATAAGAATATAGAAATTCATTTTTACAAAACATTCACAGGTAGTTGATATATTTTTACCTTCACAATGATATTTTCTGTGGGTTGTGTCATTTCAATTTCTCTGGTATCTTCAAGCTGATCACCTCTTCCTCCTTAATCTGAACCTTTTCTTGTGTCTTAGTAAAATAATTTCCTCTCATGTAGGGTTTTATTTGGTCAAGGTTCACCTTTTGTTTTTTAGAACTAGGCCATCTAAATTTGCAAGTTTTACGACCTTTCCTTTAATTTCTTTAATAATGTAGGGGCCGGAAAAATCTTTCTCGAGTCTCCCTCCTTTCCTTCCCTTTTTCCGAACATTGTAAAGTAGAACTTTGTCACAAAGTTTGTACATTATTTAGAATTTTTTAGGAAGAATTTTTTTTTTCATGATATAATTTTTGTCTTGATTGGGCTTTTTCAATGTTTTTTTTTTTACTTACATGCTAATTTTTTCGCAAGATATTTTATTTTCCTTTTGAAAAAAGTCGTAATTTTCCTCTTCTGGGAGTATTATAGTTGAAAGCTGATAATAAATTGGACAAAAGAAAAAATTACGTCATGTATATCCAATTATAATTTTAATGTTACCTAATACGCTAAATTATTTTAATTTAAAGTGGTTACACAGGATATAATTTTTTTTAAATATCAACTGTCTAAAGAAAGTTGAACATATTCTTAAATTACTTCTATTAAAAACTCTTAAGTCTTTCAGTATTTATGTGCTTCTGAAGTTGAGTGTTTTTTTTTCTGTCTAGGCACTTTCTGATGACTGTATCAGGAGCTGTCCAGAGTACAAGAAAAATACCCATAGCAGACCTCTGCTACCCTGGACAGCTCCCGAGACACCAGTCATCAGAGAGCCTTTAGACAGAATAGTACAACGGCAACCTCAGCAGCTCCTAAGTACTGAAACAATTAAGATATTTTAAAATAAGTTATTTACTAATCTGTGTAACTTTCTGTAGCCAGTTGATATATATATAAAAAAAAACATTTTTTTTACGGGATAACCCCTTTAAGTTAAATGAATTTATATATATATATATATATATATATATATATATATATATATATATAGAAAAGTAAAGATGATGCAGCACTCCACAATAATGCATAAGGTGGTGTTTATTCCAGCATGTGCAAAGACAACGTTTCACCAGTCTCTCACTGGCCAGTGAGAGACTGGTGAAACGTTGTCTTTGCACATGCTGGAATAAACACCACCTTATGCATTATTGTGGAGTGCTGCATCATCTTTACTTTTCTGGATTGAGGAACCAGTGGACCCAGGTTCTAGGAATGCGTGCACCCCATCTCCTTTTTCATTTTCTTCTCCTACTCTGGACGACTGAGGTGCTGCCTTTATCTTTTTGCTATATATATATATATATATATTATATTCACTACATTTTTACATTTTAACTTTAAAAGACACTTATGATACTATAACTGTAACAGATGTTATTTAAATTCTAAGGTACAGTATTAAGAAAATATTGTATTGTCTTCAACTAATTAGTATGGAAGTAATACTTTATAATTACTTAATAATAGTAGCACAAACAATTTGATATTTATGAAAAATAAAATCGTCTTTTAGTGTGCTAGCATTCTCTACTATTAAAATAAAAATATTATTATAGGTTTATGCATGTACACCTTAAGTAATCATTGAAAATACACTTTACTTAATGTGAGTTCCTAAAAAAAAAAAAAAAAAAATTAACACTCACTGGAAAATCTACAGGAACCTCCGAAGGAAATACGGCCTCCCTGCCATACATTAGTTGAAAAGGCGAGTATTTTGTTGTCTGCGGCTTCGACCTTAAGGAAAATAATATTGGCTCTAGATATACATCCCAATCGTTTTGTTTCTCATTCACTAATTTGCTTAGAGCTCTGTCGTAATTGAAAAAAAAGAGAAAATGATTACAAACACGTAAATCAACAATATTTACATAACAACACTCGAGGACATTGTTTAACATATGATTTTTAATAGGTTTCAACGTTGTTGTCAATAGAAAATCATTTAACCCCTTAAGGACATAGGACGTATCCATACGCCCCCGTTTCCAAGTCCTTAAGGACCGAGGGCGTATGGATACGCCCTGAGCATTTCCGCCCCCCGCCGCTAGCCGGAGGGGAGCCGGGGCCAGATGCCTGCTGAAATCGTTCAGCAGGCATCCCGGCATATCGCCCAGGGGGGTCATTATGTCCCCCCATGTCGGTGATTGCCGCAGATAGCTGGACAGTTCAGTCCAGCAATCTGCGGCGGATTCCGGGTCAATCGGGTCTCCAGTGACCCGATGACCCGGAATTACTGGCTGATCGGGGCCGTCAGAGACTGCCCCAAACAGCCAGAGCCAGCAGGGGTGAGGTGGCACTGGTGCCACCTCACGATCTCCCTGATTCGTCGGCCGGATTCCCGGCCGACCAATCAGGGCGCCTGCTGCGGGTGTCACTCCCGCAACCCGCTCTGCCCCTCTTCCGGAGGACGTGAGCGGGTGCGGGCAGAAGACCCCGGGTGCTGGGGACCCCGATCCCCGGCGTCCCTGTTGGGATCGGGGCCCCAAGAGCGATGGCGGCGGCGGGACTGACCTGTTCCCTGAGCAGCAGCAGGAGGTGAGTGATAGCCTCCTGCTGTTGCTTAGCAACAGCTCCGAGCGTGCAAAAAGGGCATGCTGGGAGCTGTAGTTATGCAACAGCAGGAGGCAGACCACCACAACTCCCAGCATGCCCTTATGGGCATGCTGGGACTTGTAGTTTTGCAACAGCTGGAGGCACATTCTTTCTATGGAAAAGTGTACCTTCAGCTGTTGTATAACTACAACTCCCAGTTTGCACAATCAGCTAAAGTGCATGCTGGGAGTTCTAGTGGTGCATCTGGTGGTTGCATAACTACAACTCCCAGCATGCCCGTTGGCTGTCGGTGACTGCTGAGAGTTGTAGTTTTGCAACAGCTGAAGGCACACTGAGTTAAGTAGCAAACCAGTGTGTCTCCAGCTGTTGCATAACTACAATCCCCAGCCATTGTAGGATGCCTCCGGCTGTTGCATAACTACAAGACCCAGCATGCCCTTCCGCTGTCCGTACATGCTGGGGGTTGTAGCTTTTGCAACAGCTGAAGGCACACTGGTTGCAAAACTGAGTTTGTTACCAAACCTGTGTGTCTCCAGCTGTTGCAAAACTACAACTCCCAGCATGCACTGATAGACCGTACATGCTGAGAGTTGTAGTTTTGCAACAGCTGGATGTCCCCCCCCCCAATGTGAACGTACAGGGTACACTCACATGGGCGGAGGATTACAGTAAGTATCCGGCTGCAAGTTTGAGCTGCGGCAAATTTTCTGCTGCCAGCGAGAAACTACTGTGAACCCCCGCCCTGGCGACTGTACCCTAAAAACACTACACTACACTAACACACAATAAAATAAAAAGTAAAAAACACTACATATACACATACCCCTACACAGCCCCCCCCTCCCCAATAAAAATGACAAACGTCTGGTACGCCACTGTTTCCAGAACGGAGCCTCCAGCTGTTGCAAAACAACTACTCCCAGTATTGCCAGATAGCCACTGACTGTGTAGGCATGCTGGGAGTTTTACAACAGCTGGAGGCGCCCTGTTTGGGAATCACTGGTGTAGAATACCCCTATGCAAGTCCCTAATTTAGGCCTCAAATGCGCATGGTGCTCTCACTTTGGAGCCCTGTCGTATTTCAAGGCAACAGTTTAGGGCCACATATGGGGTATCGCCGTACTCGAGAGAAATTGGGCTTCACATTTTGGGGGGTATTTTCTGCTATTACCCTTTTTAAAAATGTAAACATTTTGGGAAACGAAGCATATTAGGTAAAAAAAAAATTTTTTTTTACATATGCAAAAGTCGTGAAACACCTGTAGGGTATTAAGGTTCACATTACCCCTTGTTACGTTCCCTGAGGGGTCTAGTTTCCAAAATGGTATGCCATGTGTTTTTTTTTTTTTGCTATTCTGGACCATAGGGGCTTCCTAAATGCGGCATGCCCCCAGAGCAAAATTTGCTTTCAAAAAGCCAAATGTGACTCCTTTTCTTCTGAGACCTGTAGTGCGCCAGCAGAGCAATTTTCACCCCCATATGGGGTGTTTTCTGAATCGGGAGAAATTGGGTTTCAAATTTTGTGGGGTATTTTCTGCTATTACCCTTTTTAAAAATGTAAAAATTTGGGGAAACCAAGCATTTTAGGTAAAAAAAATTTTTTTTCACATATGCAAAAGTCGTGAAACACCTGTAGGGTATTAAGGTTCACATTACCCCTTGTTACGGTCCCCGAGGGGTCTAGTTTCCAAAATGGTATGCCATGTGTTTTTTTTTTGCTGTTCTGGCACCATAGGGGCTTCCTAAATGCGGCATGCCCCCAGAGCAAAATTTGCTTTCAAAAAGCCAAATGTGACTCCTTCTCTTCTGAGACCTGTAGTGCGCCAGCAGAGCACCTTTCACCCCCATATGGGGTGTTTTCTGAATCGGAAGAAATTGGGCTTCAAATTTTGGGGGGTATTTTCTGCTATTACCCTTTTTAAAAATGTAAACATTTTGGGAAACGAAGCATATTAGGTAAAAAAAAAATTTTTTTTTACATGTGCAAAAGTCGTGAAACACCTGTAGGGTATTAAGGTTCACATTACCCCTTGTTACGTTCCCCGAGGGGTCTAGTTTCCAAAATGGTATGCCATGTGTTTTTTTTTTTTTGCTGTTCTGGACCATAGGGGCTTCCTAAATGCGGCATGCCCCCAGAGCAAAATTTGCTTTCAAAAAGCCAAATGTGACTCCTTTTCTTCTGAGACCTGTAGTGCGCCAGCAGAGCAATTTTCACCCCCATATGGGGTGTTTTCTAAATCGGGAGAAATTGGGTTTCAAATTTTGTGGGGTATTTTCTGCTATTACCCTTTTTAAAAATGTAAAAATTTGGGGAAACCAAGCATTTTAGGTAAAAAAAATTTTTTTTCACATGCAAAAGTCGTGAAACACCTGTAGGGTATTAAGGTTCACATTACCCCTTGTTACGTTCCCCGAGGGGTCTAGTTTCCAAAATGGTATGCCATGTGTTTTTTTTTTTTGCTGTTCTGGACCATAAGGGCTTCCTAAATGCGGCATGCCCCCAGAGCAAAATTTGCTTTCAAAAAGCCAAATGTGACTCCTTCTCTTCTGAGACCTGTAGTGCGCCAGCAGAGCAATTTTCACCCCCATATGGGGTGTTTTCTGAATCGGGAGAAATTGGGTTTCAAATTTTGGGGGGTATTTTCTGCTATTACCCTTTTTAAAAATGTAAAATTGTTGGGAAACCAAGCATTTTAGGTAAAAAAAAAAATTATTTTTTTTACATATGCAAAAGTCGTGAAACACCTGTGGGGTATTAAGGTTCACTTTACCCCTTGTTACGTTCCCTGAGGGGTTTAGTTTCCAAAATGGTATGCCATGTTTTTTTTTTTTTTTTGCTGTCCTGGCACCATAGGGGCTTCCTAAAGGTGACATGCCCCCCAAAAACCGTTTGTCTCTTCTTCCCTTCTGAGCCCTCTACTGCGCCTGCCGAACACTTTACATAGACATATGACGTATGTCCTTACTCGAGAGAAATTGGGTTTCAAATACAAGTAAAAATTTTCTCCTTTTTACCCCTTGCAAAAATTCAAAAATTGGGTCTACAAGAACATGCGAATGTAAAAAATGAAGATTTCGAATTTTCTCCTTCACTTTGCTGCTATTCCTGTGAAACACCTAAAGGGTTAATACACTTACTGAATGCCATTTTGAATACTTTGGGGGTGCAGTTTTTATAATGGGGTCTTTTATGGGGTATTTCTAATATGAAGACCCTTCAAATCCACTTCAAACCTGAACTGGTCCATGAAAAATAGCAAGTTTGAAAATTTTGAGAAAAATTTCAAAATTGCTGCTGAACTTTGAAGCCCTCTGGTGTCTTCCAAAAGTAAAAACTCATAAATTTTATGATGCAAACATAAAGTAGACATATTGTATATGTGAACCCAAACTAAAATTATTTTGAATATCCATTTTCCTTACAAGCAGAGAGCTTCAAAGTTAGAAAAATGCAAAATTTTCATTTTTTTCAAATTTGGGGATTTTTCACCTAGAACGTATGCAAGTTACCATAAAATTTTACCACTAAGTTAAAGTAGAATATGTCACGAAAAAACAATCTCGGAATCAGAATGATAAGTAAAAGCATTCCAGAGTTATTAATGTTTAAAGTGACAGTGGTCAGAATTGCAAAAAATGCTCTGGTCCTTAAGGTGAAAAAGGGCTCGGTCCTTAAGGGGTTAAAAAGCCATTTTACGAACATATGTTGGATTAATACAGTTGTTGTTTATTTAATTGTATTTTATTTTCCATTATATGGCATGTCCTTGTCAAGACTTTAATACTGCTCTCTGTAGATATATTAGGGATATGTTTAGCATCATGACAACCCACGTGATCTCCTAAACATGGCACAAAATGGGTGCTGGAAGTGAACATGCCGACCTCCAAAACCAGAGGCACACACATGTCGAGATGTGTAGTGAAGTTGTTTTGCCTGTGGCTTCCTACAGGTTTTAAATGCCGATGCTTCTACAGTCAGAAACAAACAATTATTAATAATATTTTCTATGGTGCATATTTAATTTTGTAATCCCCCATGAAAGATGATCAAATGAATAATAATAATATTTATTTAGCATTTATAATGAAAGGTAAAATTGATTAAAATAAACTTGCCGCTTTATGTTATGATTCGTTTTTTTATCCAGGCCATTTGTCTGCACATGATATGCTGCCGTCACGCTCCTCTCTATACCCAAAATAGAGCAAATACTGTCGTTCAGCTGAAAGGAAAAATGAAAAATAATAAAAAAAATTATATGTATATATAAAAATGTTATTATTACATTTTAAAAATATACATAAATTATTTATTCTAAACAATGCACATACTAAATTTACAAATTCCCTGCCCTGATCGGACAGAATTCTTTTAGGGCAGCCATGTCTGTATATAATTGAACAAATGTTCCTGGCTACTTCTAACGCTGATTTTGTGCGCAATGGGAAAGCCTCCACCCACTTAGAAAAATAATCGGTTGCAGTTAGGATGTATTGGAAACCATCCTCTGTCTCTGGCAGTGGGCCAATCAGGTCGATTCCAATTAGCTCCCAAACTGCAGACACCTAAAAAGAAAAAAGAAATAAAAGGAGATAATAGCCAATGAATTTTTGTATACTCTTATATTAACCAAACATTTTATAATTTTTTTTCACAAATGCTTCACAACCTCTGTTCTGTATCGAATAGAGGTCCAACACAGCTAATCTTTATTGGGTGATCTACATTTTATTTACTCATTGACAGTAATGTATTCAGTTAACCCCTTAAGGACCAAGCCCATTTTCAACTTAAGGACCAGAGTGTTTTTTGCACATCTGACCACTGTCACTTTAAACATTAATAACTCTGGAATGCTTTTAGTTATCATTCTGATTCCAAGATTGTTTTTTCGTGACATATTCTACTTTAACATAGTGGTAAATATTTGTGGTAACTTGCATACTTTCTTGTGAAAAATCTGAAAATTTGATGAAATATTTGAAAATGTTGCATTTTTTCTTAACTTTTAAAGGTCTCTGCTTGTAAGGAAAATGGATATTCAAAATATTTTTTTTTATCTGCATATACAATATGTCTACTTTATGTTTGCATCATAAAGTTGACATATTTTTACTTTTGGAAGACATCAGAGGGCTTCAAAGTTCAGCATTAATTTTCCAATTTTTAAAAAAAATTATCAAATTCGCTATTTTTCAATGACCAGTTCAGGTTTGAAGTGGATTTCAAGGGTCTTCATATCAGAAATACCCCATAAATTACCACATTATACAAACTGCACCCCCCAGAGTATTTAAAATTATAATAAGTCAATGTTTTAACCCTTTAGGTGTTTCATAGGACTAGCAGCTAAGTGAAGGAGAAAATTACAAATCTTCATTTTTTACACTCACATTTTGATGTAGACCCAATTTTTAATTTTTTACAAGGGTTAAAATCAGAAATGTTTTACTTCTATTTGTAACCCAATTTCTCTTGAGCAAGGAAATACCTCATATGTCTATGTTAAGTGTTCGGCGGGCGCAGTAGAGGGCTCAGAAGGGAAGGAGCGACTAGGGGATTTTGAAGAGTACGTTTTTCTGAAATGGTTTTTGGGGGGCATGTGGCATTTAGGAAGCCTCTATGGTGCCAGGACAGCAAAAAAAATAAATAAAAATAAAACATTTTTACAAGGGTTATTAGCAGAAAAGACCCCACAAAATGTGTAACCCCATCTCTTCTGAGTATGGAAGCACCCCATATGTGGACATCAAGTGCACTGCGGGCGCACTACAATGCTCAGAAGAGAAGGAGTCACATTTTGAATTTGAAGAGCAAATTGTGGTCGGGGGGCATGTCGCATTTAGGAAGCCCCTATGGTGCCAGAACAGCAAAAAAAAAAAACTGTTCACTTGAAATACGACAGGGCTCCAAAGTGAGAGCATAATGCACATTTAAGGCCTAAATTAGGGATTTGCATAGGGGTATTCTACACCAATGATTCCCGAACAGGGTGCCTCCAACTGTTGCAAAACTCCCAGCATGCGTGGCTGTATGGCAATACTGGGAGTTGCTGTTTTGCAACAGCTGGAGGCTCCACTTTGGAAACAGTGGCGTACCAGACGTTCTTATTTTTTTTTTTTTTTTGGGGGGGGGGGGGGGGGGTACTGTGTAGGGGTATGTGTATATGTAGTGTTTTTTACTTTTCATTTTATGTAGGTGTAGTGTAGTGTTTTTAGGGTACAGTCACACGGGCGGGGGATTACAGTGCAAAATTTGCTGCATCTCAAACTTGCAGCAAGAAACCCACAGTAAAACACTCGCCCCTGTGAATCTACCCTGTACATTCACGGGGGGTGGCGCGCAACTACTGTTGCAAAACTACAACTCCCAGCGTGCATAGTCTGTTAGTGCATGCTAGGAGTTATAGTTTTGCAACAGATGGAGGCACACGGGTTAGGAAACGCTGAGTTAGAAACAATGTTTCCCAACCAGTGTGTCTCCAGTTGTTGCTAAAGTACAACTACCAGCATGCCCAGACAGCTGAAGGGCATGCTGGGAGTTTTATTTTTGCAACATCTGGAGGGCCCCAGTTTGGAAACCATTGTATAATGGTCTCCAATCAGTGCTATTCCAGCTGTTGCAAAACTACAACACTCAACATGCACTGACTTTCCAGGCATGCTGGGAGTTGTAGTTTTCAGACTCATAGAAGCAGCAGTCAAGATCTTCACTGCTGCCTCTGAGGACAACGCCACTTGCCTGCCAGTCCAACGCCGCTGCCAGATCCACGCTTCCGATCCAGTCCCTGCACGGTATGCCCGCGAGCCCCACAGGGACCAATCACAGTGATCACTGACCAGGACCATGGATAGATGGTCCTGGGGGGTGTAGCAGAAGTTGTCTCTTGCTGGACACAGCGGGGCTTCTGCTGGTTAACCTGTGTGTTGCTGCGCACTTTTTTTTTTAACCCCTTAAGGACCAGGACATTTTACACCTTAGGACCAGAGCGTTTTTTGAACATCTGACCACTGTCACTTTCAACATTAATAACTCTGGAATGCTTTTAGTTATCATTCTGATTCCGAGATTGTTTTTTCGTGACATATTCTACTTTAACATAGTGGTAAAATTTTGTGGTAACTTGCATCCTTTCATGGTGAAAAATCCCAAAATTTGATGAAAAAAATTGAAAATTTTGCATTTTTCTAGCTTTGAAGCTCTCTGCTTGTAAGGAAAATGGATATTTAAAATAATTTTTTTGGGGATCACATATACAATATGTCTACTTTGTGTTTGCATCATAAAATTGGTGAGTTTTTACTTTTGGAAGACACCAGAGGGCTTCAAAAAGTTCAGCAGCAATTTTCAAAATTTTCAAACTCACTATTTTTCAGTGACCAGTTGAGGTTTGAAGTGGATTTGAAGGGTCTTCATATTAGAAATACCCCATAAATGACCCTATTATAAAAACTACACCCCCCAAAGTATTCAAAATGACATTCAGTCAGCGTTTTTACCCTTTAGGTGTTTCACAGGAATAGCAGCAAAGTGAAGGAGAAAATTCAAAATCTTAATTTTTTACACTCGCATGTTCTTGTAGACCCAATTTTTGAATTTTTGCAAGGGGTAAAAGGAATTTTTTTACTGGTATTTGTAGCCCAATTTCTCTCGAGTAAGCACATACCTCATATGTCTATGTAAAGTGTTCGGCGGGCGCAGTAGAGGGCTCAGAAGGGAAGGAGCGACAAGGGGATTTTGGAGAGAACATTTTTCAGAAATGGTTTTTGGGGGGCATGTCACCTTTAGGAAGCCCCTAGGGTGCCAAAACAGCAAAAAAAAAACAACACATGGCATACCATTTTGGAAACTAGATCCCTCGGGGAATGTAACAAGGAATTAAGTGAGCCGTAATACCCCACAGGTGTTTCATGATTTTTGTAAATGTAAAAAAAAAAAAATGCTTGGTTTCCCAAAAATTTTAAATTTTTACAAAGGGTTAAAGCAGAAAATACCCCCAAAATTTGAAGCCCAATTTCTCCCGATTCAGAAAACACCCCATATGGGGGTGAAAAGTGCTCTGCTGGCGCACTACAGGTCTTGGAAGAGGAGTAGTCACATTTGGCTTTTTGGAAGCAAACCTTGCTCTGGGGGCATGCCGCATTTAGGAAGCCCCTATGGTACCAGGACAGCAAAAAAAAAAAACACATGGCATTATATTTTGGAAACTAGACCCCTTGGGGAACGTAACAAGGAGTAAAGTGAACCTTAATACCCCACAGGGGTTTCACGACTTTTGCATATGTAAAAAAATAATAATAATTTTACCAAAAATGCTTGGTTTCCCAAATATTTGTCATTTTTACAAAGGGTTAAAGCAGAAAATACCCCCCAAAATTTGAAGCCCACTTTCTCCCGATTCAGAAAACACCCCATATGGGGGTGAAAAGTGCTCTGCTGGCGCACTACAGGTCTCAGAAGAGGAGTCACATTTGGCTTTTTGGAAGAAAATTTTGCTCTGGGGGCATACCGCATTCAGGAAACCCCTATTGTGCCAGGACAGCAAAAAAAAAAAAAAACACATGGCATTATATTTTGGAAACTAGACCCATTGGGGAACGTAACAAGGGGAAAAGTGAACCTTAATACCCCACAGGGATTTCACGACTTTTGCATATGTAAAAAATATATATTTTTTTTTCACTAAAATGTGGGTTTCCCCACAAATTTCACATTTTTGCAAGGGTTATAAGTAGGAAAAAAAAATCTGTAACCCCATCTCTTCTGAGTATGTAGGTACCCCATAAGTGGACGTCAAGTGCACTGCAGGAGTGCCACAATGCTTCAGAAGAGAAGGAGTCACATTTGCAAACTTTGCTGAAATGGGGGGGACATGTCACATTTAGGAAGCCCCTATGGTGCCAGGACAGCAAAATACCCCCCACGTGGCATACCATTTTGGAAACTAGACCCCTTGAGGAATGTAATAAGGCGTAAGCCTTAATACCCTATAGGGGTTTCACAACTTTTGCATATGTAAAAAAAAAATAATAATTTTCACTAAAATGTGAGTTTCCCACCAAATTTTACATTTTTACAAGGGTTAATAGCAGAAAAGACCCCCCAAAATTTGTAAATACATTTCTTTGGAGTAAGGACATACCTTATTTTTTGATGATTTAGGCTTGGCGGGTGCACAGCAGGTCTTGCTTGAGTAGGAGCGCAGTCACGGACCTTTAGCTTGATATGGAGCCAGGATATGGGACCCCCCCTCAAGGAGCGTTAATGGGAAGAGCACTGAGCCCTAAAATAGGGGAACACTATGGGGGACAACGGGCCGAAACTGGGGTAGACAGGTGGGGTACAGAAGCCCGTAATATGGGGTACAGTGGGCCAAAAAATTATAAAACAGGATGACCCAGAGCATAGCATAGCCAAAACTAAAAAAATATGCCCGCCCCAAACCCTATGCTCTGAGTCATCATTCTGGGAATGTGGTGTGTGGCAGTCCCTAACCTGTTGCCTCAAATGCGCACCGCTCAGATGGAGAGAGAGCGCTGCACATTTGAGGCAACATAAAAAAGTCCCCGATGATAGTGACTCAGTGACCTATGACCCATTTTTTTTTTAAGGTTTTTTGGGGCAATTTTGTGATTTATGGGGGTTATATTTTGGAATGTACTCTGGACTTGGTACATTGGTCAAATTCTGTAAAATTCAAATAAAAAGGGAAAATTTAGGGCTCCATGGAAGTGTGATACTCCCTGAAGCAGCCTATGCAGAGGCCCGGATTATCTGGGCAAGTGTCACAGTGAATGGTGGTGTCCCTCCGTCTCCCCTTCCTGTAACACACTCTGCATTTTTTTCTGGGATTGTCCCTTCTTTCCACTGGGGGGGACCTCACCTGGAAAGTGCTGGCCTGGGCCGATCCTGGCGCCTATAACTCCAGACCCTTGGGAGGTCCGGCCTGATCTTTCCCGGTCAGCAAAGATCAGGAACCTTAGGACTTCTTCTTGATACCGGAGGAATGTCCCTGTGTTGCCAGCGTACTGGGATAGTACAAAAGCGTTGTAAATGGCAACCTGTACCAAGTAGACTGCAACTTTTTTGTACCATGCCCGTGTTTTCCGCATGACGTTATATGGCTTGAGGACTTGATCTGAGAGATCAACTCCCCCCCATATACCGATTGTAGTCCAGAATATAATCGGGCTTGAGGACCGGTCCCACGGTACTTCGCACAGGGACAGGGGTGCTGCCGTTCCCATGAATAGTGGTGAGTATAAGGACATCCCTCTTATCCTTATACCGGACCAACAACAGGTTATCATGGGTGAGGGCACGGGACTCACCCTTGGGGATAGGCATCTTAGCAAAATTTAGAGGGAGGCCTCTCTGGTTCTTCCGCACGGTCCCACAAGCGGACGTGGATCTGGCGGCAAGGGATATGAACAGAGGGATGCTGGTATAAAAGTTATCCACGTACACGTGGAAACCCTTATCCAGTAATGGGTGCACAAGCTCCCAAACGAGTTTCCTGCTAACACCCAGAGTGGGGAGACATTCTGGGGGTTCAATATGGGAATCTCGTCCCTCATATGCTCTGAACCTGCAAGTGTACCCGGAGGTACTCTCACAGAGTTAATAGAGCTTCACGTTATACCGCGCCAGCTTCGAGGGAATATACTGGCGGAATTTGAGTCTCCCCTTAAAACTGATGAGAGACTCATCTACCGAGAGGTCCCTAAGCGGTACCTAGGCCTCAAAAAATTTGGCCCCAAAGTGATCGATGACCGGCCTCACTTTGTAAAGCCGGTCATGGGCGGGATCACCTCGGGGCGGACATGCCACATTATCTGCATAATGCAGTCATTTCCGAATGGCCTTGAACCGCCTCCGTGTCATCGCCATACTGTAAAGCGGGGTCTGATAGAGGACGTCCCTGCTCCAGTAATGACGAACACTTGGTTATTTGTCCAGGCCCATATGCAGCGTGAGGCCCCAAAATGTCCTCATTTCCGCTGCATCAATGGCGCGCCATTCATTGGGCCTGGCCAAAAGCGATTCGGGGTGGTGGGCAATGAACTGCTGGGCATACAAGTTCGTTTGCTCCACCATGTGATTGACCAGGCTGTCACTGAAAAAAAACTTTAAAAAGTCCAGATCAGTGAAGCCAGCATGGTCAATCCGGATTCCTGAGTTGCCAACAAACTCAGGAACCCGTGGCTGATAACCCTCTGGGGGGCTCCAGACAGGGTCACCGGAAGGGGGCTCCGGTGCACTTGTCTGGGGGCCGGACTCCTATTACGAGCGGCATTGCCACTCATACTAGTGTCGGCCACTCTCGTGGGGGGTGCGTGGCCTCGCCTGGCGGCGTCTCCGCCGCCGTACAGGGGACTCATCATCACTACTAGATGATGAGGAGGACGATGAAGAACACAAAAATGTAGGATCTTCCTCGTCCTCACTGGCGTCGTAGGCTAAAAAAGCGTAAGCCTCCACTGCCGAAAATGCCCGGCGGGCCATCGCCTTTTTTCTACGGTGGCGGGGGTGGGTCGTCCAGTGGCAGGAGGGAGGGGGTGTGTGCGTGGGGGGGGGGGGGGGGGGAGAGTATGTAGTGTATAACAGTAATGGAAAAAAAAAAAGCTGCGGCCCTCCAAAAAAGGGGTGGCAACCGCAGCTCCCTGAACCCCTAATAGGACCTGGGGTAAGGGATCAGGCCCTAATAGGACCCTGAGGGACCTATTAGGGGGTCAGGGGGGGGATTTTTTTTTAATAAAAAAAAAAAGCTGCGGCCAAAAAAAAATGGATGGTGCATGCAGCTCCCTGAACCTCTAATAGGACCTGGGGTCAGGGATCAGACCCTTATAGGACCCTTGGGGACATATTAGGGGGTCGGGGGGACTTTTTTTTTTTTTTTTTTACCTTTTTTACTTTATTTTTACTTTATTAAATCCTTCCTGTCCCTGCAATCCGCTGTCCCTATTCTAAGGCTCCTGAGGGGGCTCTGAGGGGGGATCCACAGTCTTCTCCTCACTGCTGCACCCGCTGACTGAACACAGAGAGCGGGTGCAGCAGCGGGAAGGGACCGCTAACCCCTCCTCTGCCGCACTGCTATTGGCTGGACGATCGCCGGCCAATAGCAACATTGCTGGGGCAGTGACAGTATTGTCACCGCTCCCCAGCAACGGCAGGTGTTTGGCGGTGAATTGTACACCACCGATCACAATTTACCGGGTTATCGGGTCACAAGTGACCCGAATCGCCGAAGATTGCTTGCGTGATTTTGCAAGCGATCGCTGACATGCGGGGGTCCCGGGATCCCCCTAGGCATTTGCACGGCATGCCTGCTGAACGATTACAGCAGACATGCCGTTCCGATCTCTGCCCGGCGCGCAGCAGAGACCGAAGAAACACCAGGACGTACTGGAACGCCCTTGGTCCTTAAAGCCCAGGGTGCGGGGATGTTCCAGAACGTCCTTGGTCCTTAAGGGGTTAAATCAGATATTTTTATTAAGACATTTTTCAATTTTAACAACAAATACCCATACATCATCAAACACCCCAATCCAAACTCCCACCCACCCTAGAAACCATACTCCCACCCACCACCCCTACAGTTCCACACCCACCCTAGAAACACACCCCCCAACCCTTTGTCCACCAAATGACTACAAAAAGAACTACAAAGAGACCGTCCATTAATATAAAGCATAGCAATAAAAAGTATTATGACAATATATGAACCCCAATCCAAATCAGTAGGAGGTCACGCAGACATAGATAGTAACATAAAGGAGAGACAGCACAGACAAGACACGGAGCACAAGGCGCACCTCAAGCAGAACAATAACCCCCATTTTACTCCACCCTCACATCCATTCATTAAGAGGAGACACGCTATTAGCGATTATCAGGTTGGCCATCAAAAGCACTCATCCACGGTCCCCAGACCGCCTGGAATTTACGAGTAGTTTTCTTTTTCTCATATATTCCCTTTTCCATACGCAAAATAAGCGACAGCCGCACAGTCAAATCCGTAATGGAAGGGGGACTAGCTCTAATCCAGTATTGGGCAATCAACTTTCTCGCCTGGTACAACACTCATAACATCCCAATCTCAACACCAGAGGGTTCAGAATCACACCCAATAAGGCCCAGAACACACACCCTAGGGGTTAAAGACAGGGTGACTCCATACACCCTATGAATTAGGAGTAGCACATCCTTCCAAAAAGAGACCAGGTGGGGACAGTCCCACATCATATGCACTAGATGAGCATTTAATTGACCGCACCTAGGGCACGCAGAGTCAGATCTTATATCATTCTATGCAGAAGTGCTGGCGTTTTATATACCCTATGCAGCAGATATAACTGAGACAGTCGATTTGCCTCTGAGAGAGACAAATAGGGAGTTAGGGTCAGAATGGTAGACCAGTCATCATCAGATAAGGGACCCAAATCCGTTTCCCATATACCTCGCACTAACAGGGGTAAGCCATCATGATAAGAGCCCAGTAGCTCCCAGTATAGCCTACTCCCTCTTAGTAACCACCGACTCCAGAACTGCGCTTGACTGGACCTCGCACTTACCTTTTTTAAACGGCCGGGTGCGCGAAGGCACTGCACAACCCGCCGTTTATAAACGGCAGTATGCGGGAAGGGGTTAATGTTAAACCAAGCTTGATGTTTAGTAGAAATGTACCTTACTACACTGTGGTGCCTGGGAAGCCATTAGAGGTCTGACAACCTTTTGGCAGATCGGACACTCTTCCACCTATATAAAACAAAAATTTTAATATATGTACAGGGGAAAATAATAAACCAAAAAGAAAATAAAAATGGTCATTTACCCATTTCTTAATGTCAATAAACATTTTCCGCCAGTACCACCTCCGGGATACTACAGCGTAGGTTTTGTTGATTCCTGAATGGCCTCCTATGGGTGTTGCATGCATTTCTTTAAAGCCTCTTCTTTTGAAGTAAGTACTTTTCTTGAACCGTGTATTACTTGTCCAGCTTTGATTAAAAAAAAAATGACATAATACATTAGTGACAGTTGTGTCATCAAAAATAGTTTTAATTAGTAATGTCATGTACTTACACTTTAATGAAAACTTAGACGCTCGCTTTTTAAAATAGTAACACTGATTTGGTGTCAAACCAGAAGTTGTTTCGCCACATGAAAGAAAATGATAACTTTCTTGATAATCTTTCTCCATAACTGTGAAAAATAGCACAATTTGAGAAATAAATACTAAAACCTTTGGCAAACATGAGCATCCACAAGTTTCAGAAAATCTTTATTTTATTGAAAATACATAGAAAAATAAAATTAATACTCAATGTCAGGATGTATGAGACTACAATAATCACGAAAGAAATTATAAAAAGATCTATAGCAAGCCTGTTAGAAAAAATAAATAAAAAATAAACATTCTAAAAGAAATTACCACACTGAAGAGTCGGTTAGCAAACAATGTGACGACTGGTCAGAAAAATAGGGTAAAACCACAAAAATGACCAGACAGACAAACTGCCTTTGGTTGTCCTGCCATACTGAGATTTTTCACTTTAAAAACAGCTGGAGGCACACTGGTTTGGAATACATTCTGTACAGTATAAGGCTGCATGCACACTATGTTTTTGAATATACGGGACCTTATACGGCTGGGGACAGGGGGGCGGAGAGTCGGGGGCGGGGCAACTTCACACTGCCATATGCGCTCCGGTATCTAATGTAGTTCAATGAGTGGCCGGAGTGAAACACTGTCTCCGGACGGTTACATTTTGCCCCGTATACGGTTTCCCGACTGGACCTAAAAACATTATCAATTACGTATTTAGGTCAGGTCGGGAAAACGTATATGGGGCAAAAAGGAGACGACCGGAGGAAGCGTTTCACTCCGGTCACTCATTGAACTACATTTAATACAAGACCTCATACGGCAGTGTGAAGTTGCCCCGCCCCCCGACTCTCCGCCCCCCCCCCCCCCTGTCCCCAGCCGTATATGATCCCGTATATTCAAAAACATAGTGTGCATGCAGACTAACTTGATATTCTGTAAGATTGTATGACATAATATTAAATTAGATGTGTATTAATATAGAAACTGATATATAATAATGAAATACAATTCTTATATAAAAGTACGCCACTTACTGTAATGCTGATCCACTTACACTTTAATATGTCGCTGTTTAACACTGTATGATGCTTACTGCTTATGATCTGCGACTCTGCATGATACAGCGTAAGTGGATCAGCATACAGTGAGATACATCGATTCTTGAAGTAATTGAATTACCGTATTTTTCGCCGTATTCTTCCGCCAAAGGGACCCGCGGCTAATACAGGACATCACCGATCGCGGTGATGCCCTGTATTAACCCTTCAGATGCGGCGATCAAAGCTGACCGCCGCCTCTGAAACGAAAGTGACACTAACCCGGCCGCTCAGTCGGGTTGTTCGGGACCGCCGTTGTGAAATCGCGGCGTCCCAAACAGCTTACAGGACACCGGGAGGGACCTTACCTGCCTCCTCGGTGTCTGCTCCGTGCCGGGATCCCCTGCATGGCTGGCACTCTCCTTCGATGTGATGCGCACGCCATCCTGTCATCCAATAGGATGACGTGATGCGGAGCGACGTGATGACGGCGACGGAGAGCGTGGATCCCTGGGAATAAGACGTCCGGAGCGTCGGGGACACAGCGACAGCGATGGAGCGACATCCAGGGCAGTGGTGACGGGTCCGGAGCGGCGGGGACACGTGAGTATTACCTCCTATACCAGTGGTCTTCAACCTGCGGACCTCCAGATGTTGCAAAACTACAACTCCCAGCATGCCCGGACAGCCGTTGGCTGTCCGGGCATGCTGGGAGTTGTAGTTTTGCAACATCTGGAGGTCCGCAGGTTGAAGATCACTGTTGGGTTCAGAATCAGTTTTTTCTAGATTTTGCACCTTTAAAATTGGGTACGTCTTATATGCCGGTGCGTCCTATAGGGCGAAAAATACGGTACATACAGTGCAGTAACAGTTTCTGAGTGCTGAACTACAATGGTTAAAACCAAGGATATTCACAAAAATAAATTGTATGAGTATCATTGCCAATACAATGGATTAGCATTATATTTGTTAATATGTTGGTGTCTATACAATGTCTATACAATGTCCAATATATGCTGTGCATTGCTGCGGTGCATTATTTACCTGTATGTATCATGGCGTCTTATTGAGGACAATGTAACACACACATAACACATCACAGGTTAATAATTAGGACGCCTTTTAAGAACTGAAGTGTAGTGGAGTGGTAGTGTAGCCTCGGCACCCAAAAACTACACCCACAGGTGAGGGCATGCTGTTATGTGTGTGTGTGGGGGGTGTTCTTACTGTCTAAAGAAGGTGGGCTTTGTTGTCTACAAGGGAGGGGGGCCCTGTTTTGCTTTATCCAAGGGGGGGGGGGGTAATTATTAACTTCATTTTTGGGGGGGGGGGGTGACGTACTTATGTGCTGTACGTATATCCTTATGCTGCACTGTACCCCAACAGCAAGAGGGTTACTTTAACCACTTTAGGAACCAGCACATTTTCTCCTTATTTATCAGGACATTTGTATTTTTGTGTTTCCCTCCTCGTCTCCCAAAAATCGTAACTTTTTTTTATATTTTCATACACAGACTAGTATGAGGGCTTGATTTTTGCATGCCCAGGTGGCCTTTTTAAGTTCATCACTAATTTTACTGTAAAATTTATGGCTCAACCAAAAAAAAAAAAAAAAAAGATTTTTGTGGGGAAAATAAAAAGAAAACTGCAATTTTGCATATTTTGAAATGTTACATTTTCACGCTGTAAAAATTACATGTATTCTTTATTCTGTAGAGCAATACCATAAAAATGATACCCATGATGACCAATTTTCTGTTTCTGTATTGCTTAAAAAAAAAAAAAAAAAAAAATTAGGGCGTTTAAAATCCCTATATTTTGTTGACCTATAACTTTTTCATTTTTCCGTATAAGCGGCGGTATGAGGGCTTATTTTTTGCGTCGTGATTTGCAATTTTTCTTGATACCACGCAAAACTTATGATTTAATTAATTTTTGTTGAAATAAAATGTGACAAAAAATGCAGCAATTTGGGACATTTTTTTATTTGACGCCATTCACCGTTCGGGATGATTAAAATGATATTTTAATAGGGCATAGCACTGCTCAGTATTATCGGTGGTCTTCTGCTCTAGTCTACGATCAGATTAGCTAAAAATGTAGCCGCCCCGCCGCAGATGCCGTGATCTGTATAGATGACGGCACCTGAGTGTGTAATGCCAGACATCCGCACGATCGCGCATGTCTCCTCCCCTTCTTGGATGTCCATTAGCTGCTGACTGTCCTCTATTAGATCGTCCTCAGTGAATAGTCCAGCTGAACCCACAGCATAAGATACTTCTGTAGGAGAGGGAACAGCATAGGACAAAGGCAATGGGAGGACAGGGACTGCTCCCGGGCCATGCCAACTGAGGATTGTGTCTGAGGAACCCACCGACTGTTGACTGGGGGTGTCAGATGTCACTTGTGATAAAGTGGATGAGCGTGTTAACAATCGACGACGGCAGATGGGTTGTTGGTCGAGACACGACCGCTGGCTGATAACGGGAGCTCAGGCCTCTCGCTGCGACCTCTGCCTGAAGTATTTAGGCCTGTGCCACTCCTCTGTGCACGTCCTGGCACTTCTCTGCCTGACATACTTAGTGCGTATATGAGGCTATTACAATATGCTTCACTACTCTTTAAACAGTATTTGTATAGAACAGCAGCAGGTGATTACTTTTGGCTGTCCTTTCACAGTATGTAGGCCCTTGACAGATTAACAGGTTCAAAATGGTACACTAGTTAGATGTACGTATGCTGTATGCACTGATGAGGGCAGAAAAATGCGCTACAATGAGCCTAAAAACTCTGTCATTTTTGTAAAACACCAGCCGGTGAGTACTATTGTTTGGACTTTCACAGTATGTAGGCCCTTGGCAGATTAACAGGTACAAAATGGTACACTAATTAGATGTACGTATGTGGTATGCACGTATGAGGGCAAAAAAAAATGCGCAACAATACTCAGAAAAACTCAGTATTTTTGTAAAACACCAGCAGGTGATTACTTTTGCCAGGACTTTCCCTGTATCTAGATTTGTTACAGATCCAAAATAGTAGACTGCTTTGATGTAGTTATGTGGTATGCACGTATGAGGGGAGACAAATGCACTACAGTCCGCTGAAAAAACATATTTGTGAACAGCAGCAGGACACAACAGTGCAGCACCACAAAAAAAACAGGGATTAAACCCTAAATTGCACTCTGTCACAGACTGTTAAGATTGGTGTGCACTGGTTTTTATACAGTCTACACACAATTATAAGCAGCAGATGATTTGTGGAGCAAAAAAAGCACAGAATTGCGCTGAAAAATTAGGAGATAAGATGGTTCATAAAGTTCAGGCAGCTTGGAGATCTGTATGAGGAAACGAAAATCTATCTGCCCCTCTCTAATGCAATGCTCAATAATGTAAATAGGAGGTTTATATATCGTAAGATCCTTCTCAGTGAAAACAAAGCATTGCACTCCTGCCTTTCCCTAATGCTGATGTGACTAGCAATTGCAGTGTAACGCTGTGGTATGAGCTATTCACACACACACAGTCCTGTCCTTTCTCTCTCTGAGTGCATAGATGAAATGAAGAGAGGCAAGATGGCCGCCGATTATATAGGGGCTGTGACATCACAGGGGTCAGTGAGTGCTGATAGGCTGCATCTCGCATGTGATTCAGGGTCATTCCGCCTACATCCCTTCCCGCCGTACTTCCCAGCCCTCCCATAATCCCCTGCCCCATGTACTCACATGTGGACCCGCCATTTTAGGTCTCCAATAGCCTGGAACGCTGTAAAATTTAATGAAGCGATTTGCGCGATACAATCACGGCAATATTCGCATTCGTTGTGAATCTAACATTTCATGAAATTCGTAACGAATTCGGGTTCGTCAGCTTCGATTAGCTCATCTCTAGTGAGCATGGTATCTTCAATGTATGACTAGTGCTTGTACTTGTGCTTCCATCTGGTCGTTCAGACTGTACGTCAAGGCCATTAATTGTACTGCTAGTAGATTGGGAGCACAAAGACAAACTTACATGAAATAAAGAGTCAAGTGGGCGCGCAACATGATTTGGAGAAAAAGAGTTACCAGGGGACTTTGAAGATACTGATTGTGCTGAAAAATGTGGGCTTAAAGGTTCTTCTGCAAGGCCGTGACCTTGTGAATTAGTAGGCTGGGCACAGTTACTTATTTTATCTAAACCTTGCACCAACGCATTTGTCAAAGTATTGAACATTTTTCGATATTTTGCTTGGTGTTATTTAGGGAGTCCATTGATTGTTATGAATGATAATTGAGGTGAAGTTAAGTCAAGGTTTTTGTCTGAAAAACCACTTTCTGGACATGGAGCTGATTCGTTAACGTCTTCAAGTGGCACAGATTCCTGAGGCAAAGGACAAGGTGGTTGTGAGACATCTGGAGGGGACTCCGCATCCTCTTCTGCCAAATTCTTCTCTTTAAAAAAAAATAAAAAAATTAGATGATGTTAAAAAGATTAAAAATCCAAAAACATTAAATTATAATTTACAATAGGCCAACAAACAAATGTCCATGCTTAATTTAACTAACAATTTGGTTACAACATTAACTACCATATTGGCTAAACATGTAAAGTGAAGTCTTACACATGAGGTGTGGTGCTACCTGCTAACGTTGTATGATATTTTAAAAAACTTGTGCGGAGGAAAAGTTGGACATTTGAGGCAAGCAAACAATAAAATAAGTGAGCTTATTTTTTTAATTTGAACAGCCATTACCAAAGAAATTAGAATAAAGATTATTGTTTGGTATGTAAAACTGGAAAGGTTAACATTTCGACATGTTTCCAAAAATGAAGCAAACATTTAATGTTTTATCAAAAATTATTGAACATTAAGAGTAAGTTTACACTTTCACATTTTGGACATCATTTAAAAAAAAAGTAAATACATTTTTTGAAGCAAAGTCACATGTGGATCGATAATGGAAAATAATTCGAAGTGCTTACTTTATATGTCCGATTCCTTTGTAATACACTTGTGGCTTTGTACAAAAAAAAAAACGCTGTGTAATTTGACCAATCTAGCCAAGAAATATAAAAAAATATATAAAAATAAAAACATGGCCCAAATTTTTTTTTTATAATAATTTACCTTGAGACAGTGATAAAGCCATAACATTAATGTGGCCAGTTCCTACTATTTGTGGAGTGGAGTATGTAGTTGCTACCTTTTCCTCCATGGACGACAGGGTGACATTGGTTCGTGGTCCACCTTCAGTTCCACGTGTGGATTTATTAAAGGGGTATTCCAGGCCAAAACTTTTTTTTATATATCAACTGGCTCTGGAAAGTTAAACAGATTTGTAAATTACTTCTATTATCTAAAAAATCTTAATCCTTCCAATAGTTATTAGCTTCTGAAGTTGACTTGTTGTTTTCTGTCTAACTGCTCTCTGATGACTCACGTCCCGGGAGCTGTGCAGTTCCTATGGGGATATTGTCCCATAATGCACAGCTCCCGGGATGTGACATCATCAATGAGCAGTTAGACAGAAAACTTCAGAAGCTAATAACTGTTGGAAGGATTAAAATTTTTAATAGAAGTAATTTACAAATCTTTCCGGAGCCAGTTGATATATATATAAAAAAAAGTTTTTGCCTGGAATACCCCTTTAATGAAAGACAGTTTTGCTTTAACAATGCGGGATAAAAGATTACCAACCCCTCAAGGCTAGTATCAGGCAGCCTGATACATGAAATAATAGATCTACTTCAATAAAGATTAGGATCGTGGTTCAATTTGATGATACAAATATAAAATATTTATTAGAATACACAATAAGTACAAATAAACCTCATAACACAGGGCCCTTGTGCAGAGGTAATAAATATATATTAAAATAAAATAAAACATATATCATAACATAATACACACACCAATATATATGCACCGCTCTGAGATATCGAGGATAGTATAACTTTTGCTGCTCCGGCATCTGATAGTCCAGAAAGTAGGCAGAATGGTAATCCACAATAGGATATAGTTCCAAAGAATTATATAATAGATGAAATTACCAGCCTGTTGGTGACCCAGCAGTTGTTAGCACACGTGGACAATTGTTGAGGTCCGCAGCTGCATTAGATGGTATGGGGCGCTGGCATGCGTCGCCACGGCTGATCTGCCTGCCACAGACCTAGTTGAAGTGAGTGCCACTTGCAGGATACCCGCTGATGGATGGTGGTATACAGCCTTTATGTGCAGACCTCGTGGTGTCCTATGGCAATCGAAAGCAATGGCTGGATGTTAAAGCTGGATACAGAATGGCTGGTTGAAGCAGAGTTGTAGCTGCAGTATAAGATCTGGCTCAGAGTCCTCGGTTTGGTGCGTACTGTGTGAATATCGGTGATGCGGTATTAAAACTCCTAGATGCGTTTCAGGGCACTAATTTATCAGAACGGCCCTTTCTTCAGTAGGCATATGTACTTTCTGAAGCTACAAATCCTTTATATAGTTATAAGGTCACAATCAAATTGATAAGGTAAAGGTGTTACTATGAAAATAGACGAAACCTGAGGTGGATCAATAAGGCTGTTATAAACATATAAATCCCGAACTGGAATCAGTATAACAAAGGTTACTGCCTACTTTGTTAAATAAGAACATTGAGGGGCATTTACTAATCTTTTACTATGTAGTCTGGTTTTTACCCTGTTTTTTTCTACTTCATTTTTGACTATGTGCGACAAATTTACGAAATTGTCGCATGGCGTTAGTAAATGTGTCGCACGTAGGCAAAAGCGGAAAATTTACTTCATGTAGTAGAAAAAAATAGTCATTTACTAGGTTCTGCTTTCAGACTTGGTCCAGGAGTCTCTTCTCTCTCTGGTTTGTCATTTTTGGTGGTGCTCTCTGCATTTTTGACCCATTTGGAAACTCTAATAATGGATTAATCAAATGGCTCATATTAGTGCGTAAGTCCAAAACCCATAATGTTGGGCAACCTACTGCTGCAGAGGTTTTATTGGAAATCATGTCTGGCACAACTGTTACTCAGAATTTGGATGCAGGCTCATCGTTACCACCTTCCTCTGAAGTTTCGGATGGTGAAGGCTCAGTTGCGGCCGCAATGCAGCGTGTGAGCCCTGTTAAGAAGAAAAACTACACTGATCCTGAGATGGAGGTTCTCGTTGAGGAGGTATGCTTCTGCTTCAAATTTTTCGGGGGTAATCTTTGATACCCTAGCTGCATTATCGGGGTAGGCTGCAATATAAGCCCTACCCCGAAAATAAGACCTAGGGCAAGGGATATTTAACTGGTGGACCGCGGCTGCCAGTAATGCGGGCCCCCCTCCCCTCCCTCCCCCTTTGGCTGGTCCCGACGTCATGGACGTGTCCCTGCCCCAGCTGCTACTGGTAAGCAGCAGAAGGAGATCCCGCCGCCACCGAGAGCTGCAGCTTCAGTTGCGGACGCTATGAAGGTGGGGAAGTGTTGGTTTATTATGGCAGAGGGGTGGGGGGCACTGTAGGAGTGTGGAGGATGACGGGGGAAGGGGAGGATGGGGGGGCTGTAGCAGTGTGGAGGATGGGGGGGCTGCAGGAGTGTGGAGGATGGGTGGGCTGCGGGAGGAGGGGGGCTGTATAGCAGTGTGGAGGATGGGGGGCTGTAGCAGTGTGGAAGATGGGGGCTGCAGCATCCTCCACACTGCTACAGCCCCCCATCCTCCACACTGCTACAGCCCCCCATCCTCCACACTGCTACAGCCCCCCATCCTCCACACTCCCACAGCCCCCCATCCTCCCACAGCCCCCCATCCTCCACAGCCCCCCCATCCTCCACAGCCCCCCCATCCTCCACACTCCCACAGCCCCCCATAAATAAATAAGCCCTACCCTGAAAATAAGCCCTAGTGTGTTTTTCGTGACTAAAATTAATATAAGACCCGGTCTTATTTTCGGAGAAACACGGTATCAGTATCTGTAAATTTTTTTTGTTTTCACCCTACATCATTGTAAGACTAGGCTTGTCTTTCTTTACACCTTACCATATTATACTTTTCCGGAATTGGGAATGTCACCATAGCCCTTCTTAAATGGTAATTGTTCTAACCCTATTTGGGAACCTTTGACCTATACTATATACTACTATATAGTTTAACCTGCTGGGAGTTGTAGTTTTACAACAGCTTAGGGCTCACCTGTTTTTTAATCTTGGTCCTCTACTATGTACTACTATATTGTCCACCATGCTGGTAGTTGCTCACTTCATTTATGGGCAGCAGCAGTGCAACAGGCTGTTTCAGGGCATGGTGGGAGTTGTAATAACTTTTTTTTTTTATTTAATAAAAAATCTAGGAAGTTTAAAATGTTTAATTTTTCACTGTCACTGACTGTACTGTTAGCTTTTTTCAAATACCAGTCTATACATTTTTTTGATAAAAAATCTATTTTTGAAAGTTTTTGGTTGTTGGTTTCCAGAAATTCAAGTTTAAAAGATAATTTGCTTGAGGGGTGTTACAAAAAGGATGTTCACAAATAACGGCTTCTCTAAGTAGTTTTTTTTTTTTTTTTTTTTTTTTTACATTATGGTTTAATTTGGTTAAGTTTTGTAGGTTGCACAACTACTCCCATCATGGAACTCACTGTAACATGGTAGGAAAAGTCCGACTTGTAGTCACTGTGTTTGCCCCTGTTGTAACATTTGTCTAGCGTGACAATCTTCAAGATTCATGTATCCGTTAACCTCTCCTCCCTATTCCCCTGTACTGCAGTGTAGTCCTTATTAAAGGAGAACTCTGGTATGGGTTTTTAATCAAAAATTACCCACTATCAAAAGTATATTAGAAAAGTGGTAGATTGCGGGGTTCTGTCAGCTTAGGCAACACGCTATCTCCAGTCCGGGGACCCGGCTTGCTCCTGCTCAATGCATGAGCTGAGCGATTTTGAACACAGCCATAGCTGCAGACAACACGCCCCCTCCATTCTCTTCTATGGCAGGGCTGTAGCTTGCCAAAGGCAGCGTTCACCGGTCCTGACATCAAAGTGTATGGAGGGGCGTGTCGCTCGCAGCTTTGCTGTGGTTGCAAATGAAAGTTCAGAGCGGGGAGCCGGGTCCCCGAATGAGAGATCACGGGGGCCCCAGCTGTTTGACACCCAGCGAACTAAAACTTTTCCCCAATGCTTTGAATAGGGTATATTTTTGTTGGAAGTGCAGGAAAAGTTTACTCAAATATTCCACCAAGATGGGGAGGGTCAAAAGCTTATAGCCCCTACTAAATCTGATGCACAAATTTTGGGAAACAGTTTTAAATAAGGGTCCTTAGGAGTGCGGCCAGCCAACTGTATTAATATTTTTTCCTTAATATTTGCAGCTGAGGGCCACAGTTAAATAGGCAGCAAACTTTTGGAGTCTACTACGGACAACATGTAGCACACTGTGCTCCATGATGTGCTATGTAATTGTTTCGAAAATCACAACAGGTGGCAGAGGTGACGCAAATTGTGAAACATTAATGCAGGTTTAAGCTCCCTTTTGGGGGTAGTAGTAGGTTTCAGCTATGGACATTTCACAGCGGGTGACTGGAGTGTCATCTGCTGCAAAACACAATTTTCACCCAGATGCGGAGTGCTCCTGTGCGACACATCTCTGCGCTGTAAGTTTCCATGGCTCTTTACAGATTAATCTTCCTGCATAAAGCTTCTCAAGGCTGAATGGGTTCAGCCTATCACCAACAACACTCCCAGCTTAAAGATAAATGTCAGAACAGTACGAACAGAGTACAGGGTAGAGATGCGTAGACATGTGGTCCACGCATCTCATGGATAATTGATGAACGATGCCGTTGTCAGGATTGACTCCAAGCATGATCTGTCCACAGATGCAGCCTACTACGACCGCAAACATTGTACACACTATGCACCAAGATAGGAGCTGTACAAACTACATTCACAGAATGCAGCATGCAACACCTCTTTCACCTGATTCCTTTGGCCTAATTACTTCTGCTACCATTATTGCGCATAGTGTTTTCCGTGTTGGGATCTGTTGTATTTTTCTGCACAGCTATTGTCACCCCACTCCAAACCTGCCATCATCCTTTTTTAACTTACACATGCATCCTTCCAACAGCTCTGGTAACGTCCTTGGCCAATATGTTTGTGTTGCAATGATCAGGAGTGTAAAGGTTTGTGTTCATAGTGGTTAATTTGTGAGGTTTATCTAATCTGTTTACACCTGTTTCATTTTGGCTGTTCACAGGTCATTGCGAACTATCAAACCCTTTTCCCTGGGAAAAATGTAAAATGCCCAATGGTAGTGCGATCTGCGGCGTGGTCAAATATCATGGTGAAAGTGAATGCATTGGGAGTGGCAAAGAGAACCGTTCTCGAAATAAAGAAAAAATGGTCCGATCTGAAAAAAAAGGTTAAAGCAAAAATGGCAGCAATTTCATGCTATGTCGGGCAAACAGACGGGGGCCCTTCATGTCCCAACAAATTATCTGACATTGAGGAAAAGGTTGGAACAACTTGCCGACGAGAACAAATTGAAGGATTTGGCGAAGTGGATGTGTGCAGGCAAGCTCTAAGCACAAGTATGGTAGCAAGTTGGATTTATGAAGTTTCCCATTTCTTGGTTAAAAGGGTCTTTTTTTTGGTGATCAAAATCTATTGTTTCAAGATTGTGATAGTTGTCTACTGTACAATTTCAAATGTTAAAAAGTAACTTTCCTGCCCTCAGATTCTATCAATGCTCTACATCTTTGAACAACGTTTGATTTGCCCATAAACCATTTTTTGGTAACTTTTTTCTAGGTCAAAATGCAGCAACAGGAATAAATGATGAACAAACTGCGGAAGAACTTCCTTTTGAAAACATGGACCAACCCCACTGTGTGGAAGAGGTACCCACCAACACCAATGCAGCCAGCCCTGCCCACACTCAAAGACCAAGTGAGGAACTTTTTGTCCCATCAGATTTGGGACTCTCGGAACCACAAACAAGCTACATTAATAATGGTTGCAAGAAACAGTACGGTCGGCACCGCTACCTCAGAAACACCTGTGAACGGACTACTCCTAATGCTGGCAAGCAAGGAGTTAATTAGCAAGACAGTCTATGCGTAACACTGAATCACTGCTGATCCACTGGGTTCCCAGTCCCTTGGAGCAAACTTTCAAACATGCAAGATAGAGAAGTAACAGGGACGTCACTCTCCGGGATGCAGTAAAAACGTTTCTTTAATTTCAACAGTGCAGACATACGAGCACGAACATCGGGAGCCGCGAGCCGGGTAACAGCTGTGTCACGTGTCTTCACACGCTTCTTCAGACCCTACCTGTTTCGGCTACGCGTCACCTTAAATCCACTCCCACCTGGTGACGCATAGGGATCAGGTGTACAATTCGAAATACAAAATAGTACAACATTTAAAAGCCTACAAAAAGGCAAAAGGCTGAAGCAATGCAACACTACCAATAATATTATAGAAACACGCTATAATCCAATCTTTCATTAAGACCGAGGTTGCCCGCTGCATCTAATTTAATAATCCATTTAGCTTCCGCTTGTAGCAGGATTTTCTTTGTCTTGATTTTCTTTGCAGCGGACAACCTCTAAGCCCTGAAGCCCTGAAAGACTAGAGTATCATGCAAGCCAATGTGAATGGAATTCATATGTTCAATGAACCTCGGGACTCCTTTTCTGGATCTGATGGAGTATACATGTTCTCTAAAATGGGTGTTCATAGATCGTTTCGTACTTCCTACATAAAATCTCCCACATGTACAGATCATAACATAGACTACCCACTGGGTTCTGCAAATAATCAACATTTTGACAGGAATTTCCTCACCTCCTACAAAGACCGTTTTTCCTATCCTTAAGTGCGGACACCACGTACAAGTGCCACACCTGTGGTTACCCACGGGCCCTGCTCTGGTGAGCCAATCTTTATTTTTAGATTTCATGGTGAAATTGCTACTGGTAACCACATCCTTAAGATTCTTACAGCGCCTGAAAGTAACCAAAGGTTTGGCATTGACTATTTTGCCTTAGTCATTATCATTCATAATTAAAGGCCAGTTTTTGTGTACAGCGGATCTGATAATTTTTTCCAGGGGGCTAAACTTAAAAAAGAAAGAAAAGCGAGGTTGTTCATTTTTTTTTACCTTTTTACGTTTTTTAAAAAGATTTCTTCTATCCTGCACAAAAGCTCTCTCCAGAGCTTCATTTAACAATTTTTTAGGGTAGCCTCGAACCTCCAGTCTCTTCTTCAGTTCTCCAGCTTGTTCCAAAAATGTATCATTTGTATTATTAATTCTACAAAGACGTAAAAATTGTCCATACGGTAAAGAAGTTTTAACGTGATCGGGGTGATAGCTGGAGAACTGAAGAAGGGAGTTAGAGGCCGTGGGTTTTCTAAATCCAGAGGTGCAGATATTACCATCTTTTAATTGGACTAGGACGTCAAGAAATTCCATTTTGCTCTTATCGGCCTTACTTGTGAATTTCAGATTCATATCATTACTTGTGTTCAAATACTCCACAAATTTCCCGAAGTCCGTCAGTGTGCCATCCCAGGCTATGAAGACGTCGTCTACAAACCTGAGATAGCACCTGACGGACCTCAGGAAGGGATTTTGGTCAGAGAAAACATATTTGCTTTCGAACATAGCAACGTAAAGATTTGCAAAGGTACAGGCGACGGGGGTGCCCATAGCTACACCCCCGATCTGCCTGTACCAAACCTCATCGAATTGAAATGTATTGTTTCCTAATACGAAAGAAAGGGATTCGCATATGAAGTCCATAGTATTTTCAGTTTTGTCTGTACGTGTCAGTATCTCGCGAATGCATTCCACCCCTCTTTTTTCTGGTATACTCGTGTACAAACTCTCTATATCTATAGAGGCTAATATGAGATTTTCGGAACAGGGCAAATCCTGAATGCAAACGAGAAACTGATTTGTATCTTTCACCAGCGATGGCACTTCCTGCAGAAGGGGTCGCAGTAGCCACTCAAGATATTTAGAGAGTGGCTCTGTGACTGACCCCTTCCCCGAGACGATTGGTCATCCGGGGGGTGTGCAAGGTCTTGTGCACCTTCGGCAGGAAGTACCATCGCGGGTGGGAAGGAAAAGGTGGTATAAGTTTTTCTGCTTTCCCTTTGGAGAGTATTCCTTTTTCTACATTCTTCCTTAGCAGTGTACGCAAACTCGTCTGAATCTTAGGAATAGGTTTATTCTGCAATCTCAGGTACGTGTGGGGGTCGCCCTGCTGCCGTGCAGCTTCTTTTTGATAATAGGTACTGGACATTACCACGACATTTCCCCCTTTGTCAGATTTTTTTTTATCACGACATCATTCATTTCTTTAAGGCGTACTAGAGCAGACCTTTCACCGTAGCTGAGATTGCAGACATCTTTTTTGTAGATCAGTGATTTTACATCTTTAAGCATTCTATTGTGAAATATATCCAGGTTACTACCTGGGGTTACTTGAGGACAGAACGTGAATGTTAACCCCCCCCCCCCTTTAAATTCTTCTAACATAATGATATCACTTTCATATTCTGGGTTATGGTCAAATCCCCCCTGCAAATCAATCAAGTTGTCTAAACATTCTAACTCTGAAATGGTAGCATTTTGTAGAACACTAAAGCCGAGCGGCCCTATGGCTGCAGGGATTTCTCCCTCCAGCCTACTCTGGGGGGCATTTTTATTTGCATACAACTTCCTAAGATTCAGCTTTCTAATGGATTTGAATAAGTCCACTTCAAAGTCCACTACATAGAAATCTTCCTTTAAACAGAAATTTAGGCCCCTCGACAAAAGAGTAATAGTATCCTCATCCAAGATTTTATCTGTGAGGTTAATAACTGCACATGAATCACTTTTCACTTGTTCCATGTCACTTTCTTCTTTTCTTTTTTGGCTTTCGATTTCTTTTCCTCTCTTTTTTCTTTGAGGTCCCCGCCGGGATTTCCTCCTAAAGGGTGTTCACTGCTGTTTTCATTCGTTTTTTGTGGAGTATTTCAATTCCTCAACAGTGTTGAAACACCTTGATTATTTATTTCTTCAGACCCTCTTTGTTGCTTGTCATCATTACCGCTAGAATCAGACTCTGTGGTCCAATAGTCAGTTGCTTTCTGTTTGTGAAAATTATTCCGATTGCGTCTTGCACGTTGCTTTCTCTGGTGATTTGGAAGACTCTATCTTTGTCATAATCGAGTTTGTCTCGAATGAATTTATCTTTCTTTTGATCTTTGATTATAGCTAGCAAATTCACAATCTTTTTCTCAAGTTTCTTCGTAAATGCATGGTACTGATCCTCAAGCAGGCGAGCCCGAAGTTCCGTTTTAGCTCTCATTAGGTCTTCGGTGGTCTTTGAATATTCTTGTTCATTTTTATTGATAACAGCTCTTAAAATTTGTAGGGAATAATCCTGATGTATATTTTTCCAAGTGTGAACGAAATCTGGATCATCAACAAATTGTGAGGGTTCTTTATAGTTCCTCAACCCTCTAGGAACGCGTTCACACTCGTTATAAGATCGCAAAGAATTTACAGTCCAGAAAAGCCTTGTTTCTTTTTCGGCTAAAGATGTTACTTTGAATTCCAAATTTTTAATGCTGATGACTTGTAGCATGTCATTAGTATTGCATTGGCTAAAAAAGCTAGTGACATCCCTCCGTCCGGCTCCTACTGCACTGTCAGATGTGTCCAAAAGACTGCTTGCGGAATCATCCAAATCCATGTCAATGAATGGTGGAAAGTCCTTTCGTGAGTGCAGGTTATGAGGTGTGCTCTGACCGTGAATGAGAGTTCACATAAATAATGGTTGCAAGAAACAGTACGGTCGGCACCGCTACCTCAGAAACACCTGTGAACGGACTACTCCTAATGCTGGCAAGCAAGGAGTTAATTAGCAAGACAGTCTATGCGTAACACTGAATCACTGCTGATCCACTGGGTTCCCAGTCCCTTGGAGCAAACTTTCAAACATGCAAGATAGAGAAGTAACAGGGACGTCACTCTCCGGGATGCAGTAAAATCGTTTCTTTAATTCCAACAGTGCAGACATACGAGCACGAACATCGGGAGCCACAGCCAAACAGCCGCGAGCCGGGTAACAGCTGTGTCACGTGTCTTCACACGCTTCTTCAGACCCACCTTCAGATTGTACACCTGATCCCTACGCGTCACCAGGTGGGAGTGGATTTAAGGTGACGCGTAGCCGGAACAGGTAGGGTCTGAAGAAGCGTGTGAAGCTGTTACCCGGCTCGCGGCTGTTTGGCTGTGGCTCCCGATGTTCGTGCTCGTATGTCTGCACTGTTGAAATTAAAGAAACCTTTTTACTGCATCCCGGTGAGTGACGTTCCTGTTACTTCTCTATCTTGCAAGCTACATTAATGATTACACAAACCAGCATTTGCGTTTTATGCAGCGTGTGGATTCATGTTTTGAGACTCTCGAGCATGGGTTTAAAAAAATGGCTGATGCCTATATATTTGGAGCCAACTCAATAACCCAAGGGCTCATTAAAATAGCAAATATACTGGAAAGTAAAGCAGGAGCCGGACCTTTAAATATAGAGTCAACATCACCTATTATCCCACAATCTTTTGCAAACAACCAAACAGATGAAGAAAGCATGCATGGGTTACAAGTTTCACCCTCCTCAGCAGTCACTCACCATACTGTGTGCTCGGGCAATACTTTCTCTGAAATTGTTGCAGAAAGTGTTTCAGAGTCAGTCATTGTGGATGATGAGAACACCAGTGTTCAGGCACTTGACCTGACTATTTCTTAACCCTCAACGTGTGCTCTGCTTCCTGGCCTATCTGACAGCGAGCCACCAGGTGAGCCGCCTAGCTCAGCAGCACAGTTTTTACTTACCTGGAAAAAAGAACTTTCAGTACCTGAAATTGAGGACACTAACGTGGTGACAATGACACCCTCAGTAGTGTTAAGTAAATCCCTGGGCACCTCACACACGGGGAAATCGAAGTGTAAAAAATAAACTTGCACATTATCGCCCTGTGTAAACTAAGGAATACGAGTTTAAAAGTTAAAATTTGTTAGGCTGGGTTTACACCTCGTTTTGTACTTACGGCTCCTGTATACAGCTGGTAGGAGGGGTGGGCGGGGCTTAATCGTTGCGCACGCACTCAGCCGTATAGGAGAACCGTATTTAATGCATGTCTATGAGCCGGCCGGAGTGAGCCGCCTGCTCCGGTCGGCTGCTTTTTCAGACATCTGCGTTTTCCCAACGGCAGCAAAAACGTGGTCGACCGTGAAAACGCATACGGCCGAAAACACAGCAAACCGGAGGCTGAGGTTCACTCCGGTCCGCTCATAGACATGCATTAAATGCCGTTGCCCTAGACGGCTGAGTGCGGCCGTCGCAATTAAGCCCCACCCACCACTCCTCCCAGCTGTATACGGGAGCCGTAAGTACAAAACAAGGTGTGAACCTAGCCTAAGGATTACAAAGTTTCCAAAAACCAACCAAGTTAACTTTGCAACCCAGGGAAGAGAATTCATTGTGGGTTAACCATACTCTGGTCAATGTATGCCACTACTGTAATGTTAAGCTGTTTTGCCTCGTGCGTCTTGCCCTTTTGTAAGCTTCCTTGAGGTGTTGCTTCTCTACTTTTTTGAAAAAACGCATTTAGCTAATCTGGTACTGCCCAAAAACAAATGCTTTTCAGCCAATGGGGTTAGCAACAACAACACCTTTAAAAAACGTATCTGCCAAAAAAGTCATTACAGACATTACAAAGATACAGTCAATTGGAGGGTAAGAGAATACGCATGCTTGCGTTTCAAATCCACAAGGTTACATTGTTATTGACCGGCCTTCATAATTTACCGGAAAAGAAGGATGCTAAAATGCCTTGCTTGTATGCGCAAAGGCTACAATGTGTTGGCGTTAAGACAGTCAGGTGATATTTTCCTTTAGGTTTTTAAGCAGATTACTTAAGCAACATGCCTCATGCACGAGAATTTAAGTGTGTGAGGGGCCTTTGTTTTTCAGCTAGCAACTTACCATGTCATGTATTTTCAAAACACACTCTGACCTTCCTTTCTTGTGTTAACGTAAGAGTCTGGGCTTGTTTTAAAAGAGGCCACTATAGTTTTTCACCCCAAAAGGCTTTGGCTTGAGTGAGCAAAAAAATGCTACCTCCTAGGAAGACTTTTGGATAAAGACTTATCTTTAAATGTGCAAAACTTGTAATGTGGTACATGATGATAATGACATTTAAACAAAACAAACACTTTAAAAACCCCTCCAACATTACGCCTCAATTAACTTTGAAGCTAGGTTCCCTTTGGTTGTCCAAAAAGCATTTCCTTTAATAGGCATTGGGGATTTTGGAGAAGGGGCAGCAAAAAGTTAAGAATCTTACATGGTCCACTGATGGGTATGGTAACCAAATTTGAGTGCAGGCTAATGGTATTCTGTTGTGAGATGCAGTGTGGGCTATTATTCTTTAAGCAAAGTTGGTAGGGTTCCCAAACTACTTGAAACATCTTTCCATCACATTAGGGACAGCATAAGGAATTCTGCAAACGGGTATGGACGCTGCACCCCTGAGGGAAGACAACACTCAAGAAGACTCTTAGACAAGTTTGGAAGCTACATCATGTCTTAAAGGTGTTGGCAGACTCAAATACAACTTACCCACTATCTTACGAATAGAGGATAAGATGTATGATTGTGGGTGTCCCACTACTGGGGATCCCGCAATCTCTCCCGAGGAACCCCCTCATTCCTGCTGTATATAGCTTTATGCTAGTGACGGCCAATAAGGAGCCGCGTGCAATGCTGTGATAGCTCCGCCCCCTGTGACGGCACACCACGGCTCAGTAATACAAGTCTATGGGAGGGGGCCTGACCAAAGCCATGCACCCTCCCATAGACTTGAATTACAGGGGCAGAGAAAGACGCCACAGCAGCCGTAGCTAGGACATCATTGGCCACAGCTCCTGTGATCGGACATCACTGGCCCAGATGTACTTACAGCTTAGTGCAGCAGTTATGAGTCGGTTTCTCGACATAGATGGCTGGGGTCCCCTGTAGTGGGACCCACACAATCATAACCCTTAGATAGGGGCTAAGTTGTAGTTGCGCTGCAGAACAACGTTAAGATGGCTCCGCTTGCCAGTCTGCTACACCCCTTCACCAACAGCAATGTTTATTTTTGGGTATTGTCAATTTGGATTTTAAAAAGTCTCCACCATTTGTATTTAAATTGGCAAACAAGTGCTGCTTACAGTTGGATTACTTTGCCTTTTGTACCATCCACATGTGTAAGTTTCGAGTTTGATGTCTTGTACTTGTTCTTGACATGTCAACGTGTTGTGCATGACATCTATCAGATTGTGGCCAAACTTTACCTATGTAGTATGCTCCTAAACTTTTTTTTGGTTTGAAAATAAAATAAAGTAAATTGCATAGTTTTGAAATTGTTTCTTTAGAAAAATAAACACATGAATGCTAGTAATAAACACTGGTTTATTTGTACACTCAAGATTTTCAAGAAGCTGATGAATACCTAACTAAACAAGTCAAATCAACACATTTCATAGAGGAAAACACAGTTCAGTTGATATTTAACACTTAACATTTTTGGGTGACTCTGTAATCTGGAGCAGTCTTACCAGTTAATTTGCAAAATAATTAAAGGCAATGTGGTTTCTTTTTAAGTTGCCCGCCTGATTGCTCTCATGACCCATAACTGGTGGGCATTCTATGTGTTCCCTAAGATCCGATGCAATCTCGATTGGTATTTGATGTTGAAGTGCAACACTGCACATGCCAATATAATTTTGCCCACCAACACTGGTTTATATAGCAAGGCTCCGCCGGTTACATCCAGGCATCAAAACCTTGACTTTAGTTGGCCAAAAACTCTCTCAACCTGGCTTCGGGTTTTCCGGTGGGCATTATTATAGCGCTGCTGGGCATCCGTCCGAGGAGAAAGATAAGGGGTCAGTAGCCATGGCGTAAGCCGATAACCATTATCGCCTAAGGAATTAAAAAATGTTAAAAACATGCATTATTAACAATACCATCTGCAATTTTGTTTAGATTTCTAGCTAGCTCATTACCCGACAATTGTTTATATGTTCTGTTGTGATTGATTACACTTTTGCAAGAAGACCAAAAGTTTGCCAAAAAGATCGTCGATGCATGGAGAAATGCCCACATCCTGCCCAAGGTCAGCAAAATGTTAGTTGAAACTTTTAAAATCGCCTAGTTAATACCTATTCTAAAGCCACCTAATTGCTGGACTAGGGAATTTGAAACATATATGTAATGAAGTCACAGTTAGTGTACAAAATCCTCCCCCCCCCCCCAACTACCCTTTAAAAGGAAAACTGACAAAGAAAAGTTGCCCAGTTGCCCATAGCAACCAAGCGGATCGCTTCTTTCATTTAACAGAGGACTTGGTAAAAAGGAAATAAGCAATCTGGTTACTATGGGCAACTTTTCATAAAGAAGGGTTTTGATAAATCTCCCCTATATATACATGTAACTGTTGAAAGTGCATGCAACGCTGATTGCAATCCGGTCTATTTTGACCGGTCAAAAAACGCAGTTTACCTGTTAATGTTGTAAAAATTTTGAAAGCAAGTCAGCCCCCAACTGGCATTGGGCGGGGTAAAGTTACGCTGGTGCCACTCGGACTTCACCGTTGCCCGTGTCCAGGGTCGACACGGTCACCCATCTTCAAATGTTGCTCCCAGGAAATCATTGGTTGAAGGTCGTTTACGATCCTGTGCGCCCTTCATGGGGACAACTGGAATTGGCAGGCCCAGATATGGAATAGCAGAGGCCATGGTGTAGCTAGTCCACCGCAAATGGGTAATAAAACTGCCTGCATGCCATGACAGCAGAGTCCGGTGTAGGCATGCTGGCACTTTAACTTGGACAGCAATCCTGTGGGTGCAAGGAACTGTATGTGGCCACAATGGATTCCATACTTCTAGGCAGGCATTTGCAGTATCCTATCTAAACCCAGTCCATCGCGGTTCGGAAGGCGGCAAAGCTGCTTCCAAGTGAAAACAGAATACGGACCACAGTTGCTTTATGGTTTTTGAAACAACTCCATCTCGGGTGGTGAATTTGGTTGAAGAGGAAATGGACATACCGAGGCACGGCCGGCGGTGACATCAGCTTGCCAGCATCTGCACCATACCCCGCCCTGTGGCAGTTGTGGTCTGTTTTGCATCTTTTTACAGTTTACACTTTCTGCCGAATGTGTGGATCAGACCGTGCAGCGGAGACATGTAAGGATAGAGCGTTGCCCGCAATATCTCCCGGGTCCAGTGGATAGTGTGCTTTCCAATGAGTAACATTTAAATTTGGAAACATTAAGCATTGTATGTTTGAATTTCACAAAGTTTATCAACAAGGTAAACATGTAGTCATCCTTGTTTGCAAGGCAGCTAACACTCTCAACAAACCAAAATAGTGACACACAATTACCTATTGTGAAATTGAAAATACAAGAAACATACCTAATAACATATCTTCCTCAAAATATCCACTTTGGAAAAGTTGACCACTGCCACTTAACACAAACGAGTCGTGTGTGCCTCCTGGAAATCGTGCCACAATGTCCAATATTTCCCCTGAAGGCCCAGATATAAGTTGAACATTTATGGAGTGAAACATTTTACGGTTTCTATAACTTTGCTCTTCAACTGTTGGTGGAATAATTGCAATGTGTGTGCAATCAATTAATCCAATTGTTAATGGCATGCCATATTTGTGGAAAAATTTCTGTTTTACCAAGTCACGTTCAGGTGAGCTATATGGAAAACGAATGTATTTGTGGCTTATTTTGACAATTGCATCCACAACCTGGTGAATACAGCGACTAAATGTTGGTTGTGTAAATCCAATTTTGGCAGCTATGCAATACTGGAAAGAGCCACTTACGAAGAAATGCAGGACTGCCAGGAGTTTGGTCATTCCACCTATGGCATGACTTCTTCTGGTATGCCTCTCAATGTGCGGTTTGATTTCCTCATAAAGCTGCAAAATCAATTCCTTATTCAATCGAAAATGTTGCCGAACTTCCTCATCTGTGAAGGAGTGAAGGTTAAGTCTCCTTTTGAACCGCCGTGGTCTTCTTGTTGGACGTTCATTGGTTGCCTGATTTGACAGGATGCCATTGTTACTTGCCCGCATTATCACTATTGAGACAGGTAAGGCCATTTTTCCTGGAAAAGATCACTGTGAAAATTTTTGGAAACTTAATATGGTTTTTAAAAATAGACACTGTACATGTTGAGAGCAATAAGTAAGCATAAGTAGAATTCATATTACATGAAGCGCATGCTCTACTTTTGGACTAAAGTTACTCACAATTTGATTCCTTATAGTGGTTTGGGCAAAGTTGGATTAATATGTGCCTTCCCAAAGATCCAAAGTGAGCCTCAATTAGTCATGGACGAAATGACCCACATTGATGGGTTCCAAGCTTGTCAACCCATGGACTAACATGCTGTTGGTGGAGAAAATTTGGTTGGAATAGAAGTCGGGGGCCTTGTGCATTTACACAGCCCCCTGTGGTGCCAGAACCGTGGACCCCGTCACATGTGACCCCATTTTGGAAAATTCACCCCCCACATAATTTAATAAGGGCTGCATTGAGCATTTACACCCCACTGGCTTTGGACAGATCCTTGGAATAGTGGGCTGTGCCAATGAAAATAAAATTTTTGCATTTTCACTGACCACTGTTCCAAAAATCTGTCAGACACCTGTGGGGCGTAAATGCTCACTGTACCCCTTATTACATTCAGTGAGGCGTGTAGTTTCCAAAATGTGGTCACATGTTGCTATTTTTTTTTTTTTGACGTTTAAGGGGTTGGCGTTTGCAGTAAGGGGTTAACCCGTCCTTCACTGAGGGTTTAACCCCTTGCTGCAATTGGGCATTCATTCTGGGTACCTCAGATGCCATGATCAATACAGATCGTGACATCTGCAGCAGTTAGGTTATTTAAATTTCATATTTGATCACATGGACTGTGTCCTACTGTCCTTTATGGGTTAAAGGGGTACTCCATAGAGAGAAAACATATAAGTTTGTATAACCTTGCCCTGGAGAGTTTATTTAATCTTTTTCCTTACTGCCTTTCACTAGAGTACCCCTTTAATGTAAGAGTAGTCTATGGGGAATGTATATATTATTACACTGTGTGTGGCACTTGTAATGATGTATATTCTATTAAGTAAGTAATTAATCACAGATGGAAAAATTGAAACCACACAGAGGTACAGACAGTATAATTAGGTGCATTATTGAAAATCATGGAATACCCCTTTAACATACCAGTCATTTGGGTAACACTGGCTATATCTGTTTATGATTTAGGAATGTGGTTATGTGCAATTGTGCATATAAGTAAAATCAAAAAGTTGTAACATTTGTCAACAAAACTTTGGAACCTTTGGTTGTGAACGCTCAGGTGCCCTCTCAGCATCCCACAGCTGCCAGAAATACGGAAAGTCTGTGCCCAGTACAATTTCCACTGTAAGTTCCACACATACCTCCATCATATGGCTTACTGTCCCAAAACATGTATGAAAGGTAATTAGAACAGTCTTACCGGGCTCCGGGCGGGACTTCACAAAGGGGATTATTTCTGGCATAATCCGAGATACAGTCTGGCAGCAATCCAAGTCCACCCACAGTGGGATTCCGCCCACCAACAACTCACGGGACCTCGGTTTCATCCTGGCGACCACCGGTTGTGGCCCACGTCGGTTGCCCCCAGCAACGGCCTGCCGATGTCCTTTTTCCAGAAAGAAAATCTCGATCCGTTGCCCCTAGCAACACTCCTCCACAGACACCATCCTGTGCTTGAACTCCTCTGCTGGGCTCCTCCGACTTGCAATCTTGCAGGGGATTGCTCCTAGCAACGGCTCCTCTCCAACTCGCCCGTTGGTTGCCCTTAGCAACAGCGTGCCCACATCCTCCACCAAAATGTAAGGATTCCTCCTTAGAGATTAGCTCTGGGATCATCCTGGACACTGCCACGGGACACGTTCCTCACAATAACACCACAGACCACAGTTCCGCATACATGTCTGGCTCCTCGCCAGCTTTATTTCCACAGGTTTGTAGGTAAAGCAAAACATAAACAGTAACAAAATAAAGTCCTAGACCGTCTGGTCACTGACTACACATATCAGCATGCCCTGACTACTTACTGGTGAGCTTCCATCATCCAGTATAACATGTGTCTCCTGCAACCTGTTACTCACAGTTCACACCACTTCTTGGACCACTCGCAGCGCCCTCGGCGTGTTACCTAAACAGGGTCCGTGTGTCTCCCCCTCTAACAGCCAGCATACTGTATCCTTTTAAACACACTTTCCCTTCCTGATACCCCATTAATCAGGCCACAGGTGGATTCTCCAGAGTTAGCAAGGGAAATACACCCTTTCCTTGCCACACTGCCACTATATATATATGTGTGTGTACACACATGCATACATAAATAGATATCAAACAATCAAGAGAATGCAGCACCTCCAGACCCACCACAACACTCCAAAATGCTGAAATAGTGATGAGTTTATTTCCTCAGAGGTTAATAATATAATATTTCAGTATCTTCTTTACCTATGAGGAAATAAACTCATCACTTTTTCACCATATTGTAGTTTATTTATTTAAGCTTTAACAACTTATGATGGCAGCTAATCAAAGTAATGAGACATGCTGTAATGTAAACTTTCTTACTTGTTCAGTCAAAACATTACTAATTAATTATTATTATTATTTTTTTTTTTTTTCAGATCAACCAGGTCCATCTGCAGGGAGGATGGTCCGCCATCAGCACCGGCTGAGATAGATGTGGAGGAGGAGGTGTCCCCAGTTGCACAACACCAACCACTCTCCCCAACCCTAGCTCCTCCCTCTGTCCCAAGGGATACATACCTGCAGGTTGTAAAAGAAAACCAAAGGCTGGCCAAGGAGAACAGGAACATGTTGCGCGAGATACACAGGATGAATCGCACCATGGTGGAACTCCAGCGGTCGCAAAAACAAGAATTCCAAGCCCTGTTGGCCAAGCAAATGGGAGAATTTCAGTCTATGTTGTCCCACCATATGCAGGCGATGCATGATTTGAGGGTGGACGCTATGTCTGCTATTGCCAGCTGTCAGAGGTTGCCTGACCCCATAAGCAGCAGCAGCAATACCCCACCAACCCTCTGAAATATACGGGACTAAATTAGTTCGCCTTTTTGAAATGTTAATTTCAGTTGTTATGTTTAACATATGTTATTATTACTACATCAGCATTGAAGGCCTTGGCCTTATCCTGTGTGGCGTCTAAATTATTACTAACATTACATTATTTTTATTTCCTTTTTTTTTTTTTTTTGGTGTTGTCCACATCTTGGGGGAGATTAATCAAAACCTGTCCAGAGGAGAAGTTGCCCATAGCAATCAGCTCGCTTCTTTCATTTTTTAACAAGGCCTGTGCTAAATGAAAGAAGCGATCTGATTGGTTGCTATGGGCAACTGGGCAACTTTTCCTCTGCACAGCTTTTAATAAATCTGCCCCCTTGTCCACAGTGCTCTCTGCTGACACCTTTGTCCGTATTAGGAACTGTCCAGATCAGCAGGAACTTTGCTATGAGGATTTTATTCTAATCTGGACAGTTCCTGACATGGACAGAGGTGTCAGCAGAGAGAGCCCTGTGGTCAGACTGGAGAGAAATAAAAAAATAAAATACACTGACTTATATTTTCTATTGGCACGTACAGTATTCTGCGCAGATTTGATGTACTGCATTTTATGCTGCAGATTTCAATATCTGCAAAAAATAATGTTCATGTGAATTGACAATTATGCCGCTGGAATATTTGCTCCATTCATTTACTAGGGGTCCCTCTAGTGGCAGAGGCACTGTAAAGCACAACTTTTAAGTCACTCACCAGTGATTTGCTGAAAGAAACTCCTTGTTTTTCACCCACTTCAAGGTCCAGCAATAGGATTCCTAAATCCTGAAAGAAAGATGGAAAGGTATAAATTAAACTAAAATGAATAATGGGATATTAGGAGGGAAGGGGATGATTGACAGACCACTCACCTGTTTGAAGGGGCTGTTAAGCTTGTCACTTGCTTCACTTTTAAACAACTGGTAACGGGAAAACATTCCAACTTCAAACGTGAACTCAAATTTAACTTTTCAACTTTAACTGAAGAAGTAGCTCGATCTTAACTTGTCTCAAAGTTTAGGGCTGGGAATCCTAACTTTGGCAAATTCACTTTTAAAAAAGTAATCTGCTCCGTGAGCTGAGGGGCCAGTTGAGAACGCTGTGGGCATAGAATATTTCCAGTGACGGAAAATACCCGCTCACTTTGCACAGAGGTTGGGGGGCAGGATAGGAGCTCCTGGGCCACCATGCTTAGAGCAGGCCAAATACCCCTCCTTTCATCCCAATATTTGATGGAATCAGCAGTGGGTAATTGATGGGGTTTAGATAGATAATTTTTTACCATGTCTGTAACCTTGTCTCTTGGTATCCAGGAGGGTTGTCCGGTTTGTCCAACCAGGCTCTGTAATGTCTCTGCCCAAAAGTCAGCAGCTGTTGAGGAGGGTGCAGCAGTGTTGCTGATGGTTGCTGATATTTCAGCAGGCTCATCTTCCTCTGCTTCTTCCTCATCATCCCTCTCTTGTCCCACATTCAATAGTCTCTGTCTGTCACACACCTTGGTGATTAATTTGTCCCTCCAGCTTGTTAGGGCATTTGCTTGGAGAGCCATTTTGCCCTTAATTCAGGGGTCACACATGGTGGCTAGCATTTGCTCAGGGCAAGTGTCTGTCAGCTCTTTGATCCTACGCTGTAGTTGGACCTGGAGTCTCCTTACCAGCAACATCAACTATATAGCCTCCAGTCAACTTCTCTCCGTTATTCAGGAAGGTATCCATTTTGTTTAACAGATGGGAAAAGAGGGGGATGACTTGCGCCAAACTTGCCTTCTCCTGGCTTAAGATTTCTGTGACCGCACGAAAGGGGCTAAGCACAGCTACCACCTGAGCAACTAAGGTCCACTCCTCCCTGCCAAATGCTCTGGTGATGCCAATATAATTTTCATGGGACATTGCATGAATAGGTTTTTGCTGCTCAAGGATTCTTTCCAGCATTTCTAGTGTGGAATTCCACCGGGCGCTAACATCCTGTTTCAGTCTGTGTTGAGGAACACCTGCCTTACTCTGCTCCTGTCTGAGTAAGTGGCTGTCTTTAACACTCCGGTGAAAATGCCCTGCAATTTTTCTGCATGAATCCAGAACTCCTGTGAGCTTTGTCTTGCTCTCTGAGGTGTCTTCCAAACCGGCCTTCACCACAAGATGGAGGACATGTGCAGAGCATCGCACACCCACAAAGTTGCCATCACGCAATGCCTTTATCATGTTGGCTGTACCGTCAGTCACCACGAAACCCATCTTCGGATGTGTATCTCCGTGCTCCCCAAGCCATTCTTCCACCATTTTTTTTAGTGCTCTTGTGATGTTTTGTGAGCTGTGCTGCTCATCCAATACCTCCGCATGGAGGAGGAATGAGCGGTGGCCCTGATTTGTATTCTCAACTACACCAGCCCCTGTGCTTCTTGGACCTGATTTGATTTGGGCAAGTTCAGTGACAATGGGCTGCCACCAGTGTGCGGTCAATGATAGGAAAGCATGCTGGCCACTGGGAGCACTCCACAGGTCAGTGGTTAGATGTACAGACTGTCCAGCAGCTTTGCCCAGCTCCTCTTTTAGCAGATCCACACACGATTTATACAAAGCAGGTACTATACTTCTGCTGAATGTGGTACGTGATGGTACAATATATTGGGGTGCAAGTGCCTTTAAAAGGCGTTTAAAAGGTTCCCCTTCCACCATGTTAAATGGAGCTCCCCCAACGGCTGAGCTCACCTATAAGACGGGTCATTTTGCGGGACTGTTGGCGGGAAATCCCCCTGGGGAAAACCAGTAAACTGTTCTATGGTGGACTGGTTTCCTTTACTGGGATGAACAACAGCTTCAGCCCCTTGCCCCTTTTCCAGGTTATCTGAGCTCATAGTAGCACTGGAACTAGCACTACTTCCCTTTTTTTTTTTACTTGGTGGAGCTGCCAAACCACTTTCTTCTCTCATCAACACTGCCTTGTGGTGTGTCCTCAGATGGTTATTCATTCCTGCATTGGTGAGATGCCCCAAGACTTTGCCACGACTTACTTTCCTGCCACATAGCTTACATTTGGCCAAGCGACCATCCCCAACTGTTATAAAATGCTCCCATACCTTAGATTTGCGGTTACCACTGACACTGCGTTGTGCTGATGGGGAAGGTTTTTCTGGAAGGGGAGTGCTCTTGGAAGCAGTAGCTAAAGTCCTTGTACTGGTGACAGTGGCAGTCTTTGCATGGGAGGCTGTATCCATTACAACTATGGAGCCAGAGGAGGATGGTGGTGATAAAGATTCTTGATAGTCAATGTCATTTACGAATAGTAGTGGCGACAAAGGTTTATCTGGTGCAATACTGGACCATGGTACCTCCTCTTCTACAATGCCAATGTTCACATCTGCAAGGGCTGGACTGACATGCATGATGTTGTCTATTTCAGAGCCTTCTTGATGGACATTTAGGGCCACCTCAGCATCAGTAATGGCTGTCTCATTTTCTGCTTGAGTCTCCGTCTCAACATTGCAGATGTCTCTGGTTGCCTAGAAGTATGGCCACTGGAAGACTTGGCTGCAAGCCTTGCTGATGTCCTCTTATAAAAAATGGCAGCTGTTACCTTTGGCTTCTTGGTGACATCTTGTCCTCTAGCTGTCTCTGTGTCACTGGCAGGATAAGACTTCAAGGTGTGATGGGATTCAATGGCGCTGAGCAGGAGCAGACACGTGAGGTAAGGTGGAGTATGACTTTATTAAAACATGTCCATCTCTACAAACACTGTGAGTCACTGTAACACCAGTAAAACTTTCACAGGATTAAAGAAAAGTTCCTTAATGTCTGTGAAAAACACAGGATGTAGAAGGACAACCCGATTGGCTGACTAGTGTCATGTGACAACAAACTCTGTAAAGGGACCAATCAAATAAATGGAGAAAATTATTTCTTAGTTTTGACTTCGTGAAATAAAAACGAATGCATTCCGTAATTAACGAATGCGGTCGTTATTTACAGAATGCATTCGCTATTTGTGAACAAGAGTCAACATTCGTAATTATCAAATGAATATGTTAATCGGCATTCGGACCTTAACGGATATCGTCAGATTGGCATTCGTTAATGCGGTGTTTTTGGAAACATTCGATATTTCATGTTTGTTTTTCGGGATCGTCCGAAAGTAATGAAAATCACACTTTTCTTTATGTTAGCGATTCGTTCCGAAACGAAATGCGCATGTCTAGATAACACGATACATTTGGTCACTATGTATGAGGATCAGGGAAAACTATGAAGAGGAGAAAGAAGAAAATGAAGAAGAGGACACATAAAATAGGAGGAAATTAAGAAAAGCAAGAGTAAGTATAAAAGAATGAGTCTGCGTGAATTTGTACCCCGGTACCCCCCCCCCCCCCCCCCCCTTAGACGTCAGTCTCCAAGTCTGAAAATCTACCCCAGTCTTTCCAGATTTTGTAAAATCTGTCTGTCACTGCTGATAGATATTCCATTATCCCAACAAATAATATCCTATTGTTCAGGTTCTGCATGGTAGGTATATCTGTAGAGTTTCAGTTTTGAGCGATTAAGCCTTTAGCCGCAATTAAAGTGTAATGAAACAATTTGACTTCATCTCTTAGCAGACCTACGGGTGGAAGGTTAAGGAGATATGTCAGGGGATGGAGTGGAATGTGTTTACCGATTATATACCATAGATTGGATTTCTCACCAGAAATGTCTGAGTGAGGGACAGTCCCAGAAAATGTGGGGTAGTGTGCCTAACCCAGAATGACATCTCCAACAATTAGCGGACACATTCGGATTACATTTATTGAGAACCACAGGGGTATGATACCAGTGGAGCAAGATTTTGTATTGTGTTTCTTTCTGAGTGATGCGAGAGCAGGCTTTTGCCGTTTGAGTCCAAATTGTCCGCCAGCTGGTCGGAGATAACGGAGTGCCTAAGTATGACTCCTACTTTGTAATATATGTGTTATAGTGGAAGTATTTGTCGGAGCTATTAGA